>NW_006408740.1:4721420-4728517 GCF_000296735.1 Chrysochloris asiatica
CCCCCCCTTGAAACCTTGTAAGCCAGTCATTTCATGCCTTTATTGCCCCCTCATTTTAGGTAGCCAGTGTCTAAGTAAGTTGCCATCCCTATCTACCCTATCTACAGAGGGGATATTATTGGTACTTCATGTGAAGACTCCTTCCCTCTCTGTTGGTATTTAGAGTTACTACTGCCATGAATATAGATCAAGTTCATCATATTGTAGCAATTTACCCTAGTTTCCTTTATAAAAAAAATTTTTTAAAAAAAATCTTCCTCTAAGTCGAGTTCTTATCAAGCCATCTAGACAAGGACAAATGGGTACTATCTGCAACTTTGGGTGTTCTTGTGCATCTCCTCTCTCTTCATATCAGCTGGATGCTTCACTCTCAGCTCTAGCCCTCTGTGGCTATGTTCTTGTCCATGGGCTCAGGAGGTCTCACCACACTTTGGACCAACCAGCACTTCCTCTTTTCTCTCTCATCTCCAGGTCAATGGTAGTCTGTGGAACATGGTTGAACTCACTCAATTTCTTCATTGCTGCCTTTACCCCTCTTTTATTCACTGGCGGACCAACATGGGCACCAGCAAGCTTACATGCCTGCTCATGTGTTCCCTTCAAGTTTCAGTCTTAAAGGGGGTTTGTCCTGAAGGAACTTGATTGCTTGCCTTGATGGCTTCCCGGGGAACAACTTGCTTATTGTAGTAGCCAGTCACACTGCCATTTTTGTTTTGGGTTTTTCCTGATTCCATAAAGTTTTTAATAGCTGATTTTTAGAAATGGACAGCCAGATATTTCTTCTCAGGTGCCTCCACATCTACCATGAACCTAACCAGCTGCCATCAAGTTGATTCCAACTTATGGCAACACTGTGTGTGAAGAGTAGAACTTCTCTCTAGGAATTTCAATGGTCATGTTGTTTCAGAAGCAGACTGCTACAATTTTCTTCCACGGTTTTTAACTACTAAACTTTTTGTTAATAGTTAAACTCTTAACCATTTGAGTCACTCAGCGACTTTAATTTCTACAATAGCACAGATCAGGTCTTTTTGTAATGACCTATTTATTGATCTGTCTCTCTCACTAACTTGTGAGCTCTTTGATAGCAAGAGACTGTTGGTCGGAATCTAGCATCATTTGTTTTGACTAAAATAAGTAACAAATGAACCAACAAGGTATAACCCACATGGCAGGGTGCCAGAAAGACCTCTGAAGGAAGGAGTAGGAGTTAGTGAGGGAGAGGTAAAATACAGGTAGCACGAAAGACTGCTCCCCAAGGACTGAGTCCCATTTACCTCATGAAGAGAGGGTAGAGGTGGAGAATTCTCTTCCAGTGAAGACTCCACACATCTGTTTCTCATCTTACTATCCATTCATGATTTTCTCCCCTTTCCTTCCTCTGACTTCCCAGCTGCAGCTGGAAAGCCCATGTGGAAGTAGAGGTCTCTGTAAATCACAGAGAAGTCTCTAGGGCTTTAAGGGTTATTTTTCACTAGAAAGAGCCAAATTCAGGAGAGACTGGTGAGGCTTGGTGGAAGAGAGCCTGGCTTCCGATATCTCTGGATCCTGTTTGTCCTGTGTAGTAGTTTGAGTCCAGGCCAAGGGTGGTATGTGTGTGTGCATGTCTGTTTATGTTTGTATGTGTATGTATGTATATGCATACATGCATGTGCATACATGGGAATGATGTGCATATATGTATTTAGTGCATGTATATGCAGATGTTTATTGTATGCATGTGTACATATACATGTGCATTTATGTTTATGCATGTGTGCACTCATGTATGTATATGTATTTATGTCTGTGTATGTGTTTGTATGTGTGCATCTGCATGTGTATATGTGTGTATATATGTTTATGTGCATAAAAGTCCATGTGATAGCTTAGATATTTTCCTTACAGTTGTGTGTCATGGCAGAGCTGGCCAGTTCTCCTTCTCACCTTGCCTGCCCCATCCTGCTAAGAACAAACCTTCTGTGCCAAGGCTCTGGCACCATGCTTGCTGCGCACAGACTCAGCAGGAAAGCAAACAGGAGCAGGGGAACTGTGCTAGGCAGAGAAGGTTGTGAGATCATGAAAGTTAAGCAATAGGAAATTCCATCATCTGGAATCCCTGTAGTGTCTAGTTGTTGTTAGTGCCTGTTGAGTCAGTTTCAACTCATAGTGACCCTGTACAGGGTTTCTAATGAGCAATTGGTGGGTTTGCTAACCTTGCTGTTAGCAGTCCACATCAGGATTCCTGTAGGGACCTGTGGTAATACTTAATTCTTCTATAACAATGTTGTCTTTTAAGTGTAAACTTTTTTCTATAGCATGTTGGACATTTAATGTCAGTTTGATTAGTGCATGAGGGTCAACATCACTAAGAAACTCATAAGCGAACTTGTTAGGACAACCGATTCCCATCTGATCTCTGCATCAACTATGTATGTATGCATGTGTGTTTGCAATTATTTAGCTTGCAGACCCATCAGCCTTATCATTTAAGTGATGCTAGATAATGAAGAAGTGGATTTGCTTTGAGATTCTCAATGGGGCTTGTATTCAGAATGATTCTCTATTATGAATTCAGTCATTCTTGTGAAGAAAAATTTATTTGGACATCAGGAACTGATGGTTCTTTCTAGAGGTCTTGAAATCATCTGGAATAGGCCCTTGGGGATAGAGTTTGACTTTGAGCATTGTCTGCAGTCCCCCCACTTTCCAACCTACTAAAGCCCTAGGGTGACAGGAAAACCAAGGAGGCAAAAGAGTTAGGATTCATTGCATATGTGTGTGCTTGAGGTTATTTGTGTTACATGAACACAGCTTCTTCTTTCTTTAAAAAATTTGGGTAAATATATATGTCTATGTAACAAAGAAAACAAAAATTCTCACAACTGGACCAGTAAATAACATCATGATGAATGGAGAAAAGATTTAAGTTGTCAAGGACTTTATATTATTTACATCCACAATCAACACTCATGGCAACAGCAGTGAAGAAAACAAACAACATATTGCATTAGGCAAATCTGATGCACAAGCCATCTTCAAAGTGTTAAAGAAAGCAATAATAGTAGTTTGAAGACTAAGGCATGCCTGATCCAAACTGTGATATTTTCAGCTGCTTCATATGTGTGTGAAATTGGACAATGAATAAAGCAGACTGTAGAAGAATTGATGCATTTGAATTATGGTGTTGGAGAAGAGTATTAAAAGTGCCATGGACTACCAGAAGAACAAACAAATCTGTGTTGGAAAAAGTGTACCATAATGCACTTTAGAAGCAAAGATGGTAAGACTTCATCTGTCAAACTTTGGACAAGTTATCAGGAGGGACCAGTCCCTAGAGAAGAATATATTATGCTTAGTAGAGTGGAGGGTCATCAAAAAAGAGGAAGACCCCAGTGAGATGGATTGACACATCGGCGGCAGCAATGGGCTCAAATGTAACAATTTTGAGGATAACACAGGACTGGGCAGTGTTTCATTTTGTTGTACATAAGGTCCCTGAGTTGGAACTGACTTGATGGCATCTAACAACAAATGTAACAAACATTTGCCATTTCATTATTCTTCACATGTACAATTCAATGACATTAATTATGTCTATTATGTTGCTCAGCCATCACCATTATCTGTTTTTGAAATTTCCCATCATCCTTAACAGAAGTTCAGTGTCCCCTAACTGGCTTATTTTACAATGGAGTATTGAACATATAATCATTTAATATTTATTTCTTTGTGTTCAGTTTCTCATTTCAAAAAATTATTTGCTATTTGAGATTTGGATTCCTACTTATGGAGTGAAAGAAACATCAGAAATCTCCTAGACCAATGATTTGCAAACGATATTCTGAGGAACCATAGGATCTGCGAATAAAAGGGCCCACTTTAGATTGTAAAGGGGGTAACTGTATAGTTAGGTCATAATTAGGTAAACATACATTCCCATTTAAATCTATTATCTTGGCAATATTTCTAATAGTACCTATTTTACTCTCAGAAATGTCACTTATTAAAAATTATGTTTTTACCCTGCTATTGACCAATTTTATCTTCATTTATGTCACATACTTGGGCTATACATAATATTTTATTCAGCGGGGGGAAAAAAAGAATACAGCTGCTTACGAGAAAAAAAAAAAGTCTTGAAAATCAAGTCTAGTTTGACATTCTCATTTTAGATAAGCAATCTGAGAATCAGAAGTCCATCTCAGAGTTTGTAGCTACTTCTCCAAATGTTCAGCCTTGAGTTCTTTCCATTAATGAATTGGCCTTCTTTAATAGACTAAACTTGAGACTCAATATATAAAAAAAGGATTTTTTGGTGTCACTTCCAAGTGTGAGACACAGTCTTAGAAATGCAGTTTCCAGAAAATGTTGATGATTTATGAGAATAACAGATGATATTATTTGCCAATGAGACCATTCCTGACTACCCAGTACTCCATATTCCTATCACACAGATGCCTTCCCATTTATGATTTAATATTCCAAGGGAAAACTTCCCACTGTCCCCAAACATTGTCCCCAAACTTTGATTTAATCTTGGGAAGAAATTTCTCAGTGCTACTGCTAGGGGAAGAGGGAGCAATCTGGTACACTTTTTACTAAGAAGTAAATGACTAATATCACAATCTAGGTGTTTAACAGAGTACTGTAGAAAAAGCTTAAATGTCTGAACTTAACAGATCTTTCCTTCCCCAAGTTATAGAGAAAGGTGTAAAGTCCTAATAGAGGGAACTTATTTCTATTTATAGGAGATTTGGGAAGCTTCCTGCAGCTTGCTTTGGCCATAGTTTTGTCATTGGGGAAATTCACAACATCCCGCCCCAAATTTCCTTGAACAAAATTTCTCCACAGGCTGATAAAAATAGACTCTTCTGGGGAAGCTCACCAAAGAATTTTACAAGAATGCACAAACATGTTTGAATCTGTCATTGTACACAGCATGTTGTAAAGTGCCGTCAAGTCAGCTCCATCTCATAGTGCTCCTGTATAGAGATTCTGAGGGGTGTCTAGGGGGTTTGAACTGCTGACCTTGCAGTTTGCAGTCCAGTGCTTATCCAACAGCACCACACTAGGACTCCATACACAGTCTAGACTGGATAATAATAGTAATAAAAACAACATCAAGCATTTGGTGACTCTTTACTATGTGTCAGATTTGATCTCATTTAATAGTTAATATGACATTATCAATGCTAATATGACTCTTATCATTCTTTTCACATATAAGAAAATTGTGGCCTGGGTATAGAGATTAAGCATTTTGTCCAAATTTACACAACTAAATAAACTTCTTTATACCCAGGCTAGTAACTGCAGAGTTACTGTATTCACCCCCTTTGTTTCTACTACTTCTCTGGAGTCTGAGCACTTTGAGACTTAAGTCAACATATAGTCTAGAACCTTCTTAGAGTGTCACATCATTTGTTCTTGCTATCCTAACTAGTCAACACAATTGATATTTGAAGTTCCACATATGCTGGTCTCTAGAAGTTGAATATTTGGTACATTTCTTCTTCCATATCCCCAGAAATAACTTCTGACAAGGTCTGTAGTTGTTATTCTGATGTGAATTCCATTTCAGTGGCTTAATGTAGGTAGGGACGGGATGGGGGCTGGGGTGAACTTGACCACTGATACTTAATGGAAACATATCCTGACTTTTCCAGGGTAATTAATATTCCTGTTCTCTGAACAAATTCAAGGAAGAGGTGAGCAACAGATAGGGTGATGCCATCTCTCCAACTTTTTCCTACCACATAGATGTGATGGAAAGAATGAGAAGGTGAATATGACAGAAAACAGTGTTACAATATCCCTGCAGAGCAAGTCTTAATCAACCAAGGAGAATGTCTTAGGATCTACTATCTCAGTTCCTTCTACAGTCTTCTAAGAGCCCAGCTCTTAGGAGTCTTGGTGTGGCGCTGTGAGTTAATGTGCCAGACTGCTAAGCCGTTTGAACTACAAGCTCAGTGGTTCAAGCTCACCAGTCGCTCCTTGGAAACCCTATGCGGGTCGCTGTGGGTCAGAACCGACTCGATGGCCCTTAACAACAACAACAACAACAAGAGTCCAGCTAGGCACCTCCACGGGTAACTGTTCTAGCACATGGACCAACTATTACCCTTGTATTTTGACAGCTATTGTCAGCAAATTACATGATTTAGAGACAGGAGTATCCCTTTCTTTAGTCTGCATAGAGGCTCCCCATCTGAGGCCGCCTTTCTTTCTTCCCTCATGTTCTGCATTTGGATGGGGAAGCCCCTGTTGACATGCTGGAGGGAAGTGAAGGAAGTGAGTGGGTGAATGGGTTACAAACCTCTTCCTATAGCTGTGACCTTTAGACAAGCTCTGCATTCCTTGATGCTCCAGGCTCATCCTACTCCTTTGGCTCAGCTGGGGTGATTTGCATATCTTCTCTACCTTGTTAAACAGAATTATCTATGGGAGGAGAAATCAGAGCTCATGAAGAAGCAGCTGAGGTGGCACAAACCTGAGCCCTGGAAGGTGTCAGCTATTAGTGACACTAGTCAGAAGGGGGCCTTTCAGAGACAGAAGAACCTGGAGTTTTGAAGAAACCAGGGTTCCTTCCCACCCACAGCCTGCCTGTCCCTATCTTAGCCATATTTTACACAGAGAAGATGTACATAATTTTTTTTTCAAGGTTGACACATTCTGTTATCTGAAAGGAGCCAATTGGGTGGTAGAAGGAGCCTCACTCTTGGGATTTGAATTCCTGATGTTAAGTCCAGGCTTTGCTGCTTTGAGCAATTTTCCAAGTCTTCCCAAGCCTCATCCGCCAACTGAAAGAAATGCTACACACTTTTTAGGTTAACTCTATGATTTAAATGAGTTAATGAATGTCAAAATGTCCTATAAATTGTAGTATGCTGTAACTAGGAAATAGATGGCTATTATTGCAAATATAGCAAGGACGATGTTATTATTTAATAATATAAAATATTGCTGTCAGAGTAGAACTGTGGTCTATAGGATTTTCAATGGCTGAGTTTTTGGAAACATATTGCCAGATCTTTCTTCTGAGGCATCTCTGACTAGATTCAAGCCTTTAACCTTTCAGTTAGCAGCTAAGAGTATTGATCATTTGCATTACACAG
>NW_006408740.1:4730782-4736073 GCF_000296735.1 Chrysochloris asiatica
TTCAGTGTCTCTTCTGACATCCATTTTGGACTTTTCCTTCTTTCTTGTTTTCTTAATGACTTTTTACTTTCTTCCTGTATGATGTTCTTGATGTCATCCCACAACTCTTCTGGTTTTTGGTCTTTAGTGTTTAATGTATCAAATATGTTCGTCAGATGATTTCCGAATTCAGTTGGGGCATATTCAAGGTCATATTTTAGCTCTTGTGGATTTGTTTTCATTTTCTTCAGCTTCAGTTTGAATTTGCATATGAGCAATTGATGGTCTGTTCCACAGTCTTCCCCTGGCCTTGTTTTCACTGATGATATGGAGCTTTTCCATTGTCTCTTTCTGCAAATGTAGTCAATTTGATTTCTGTATATTCTATCTGGTGAGGTCCATGTATGTAGTTGTCTCTTATGCTGTCTAAAGAAGGTATTTGAAATGAACAAATCATTGATTTTGCAGAATTCTATCATGCAATCTCCAGCATCATTTCTATCACCAAGGCCACATTTTCCAACTACTGATCCTTACTCTTTGCTTCCAACCGTTGCATTCCAATTACCAGCAAATATCAATTCATCTTGATTGCATGTTTGATCGATTTCAGATTGAAGAAGTTGATAGAATTTTTCTATTTCATCCTTAATGGCTTTAGTGGTGGGTGTGTAAATTTGAATAATAGGGGCATTAACTGGTCTTCCCTGTAGGTGCATGGATATTATCCTATCAGAGACAGTGCTGTAGCTCATGACTGATCTGGATTTGTTGTTTTTGACAATGAATGTAGCATCATTCCTCTTTATTTTGTCATTCCCGGCATAGTAAACCATATAGTTGCCAGATTCAAAATGGCCTATACTGGTCCATTTCAGCTCACTAATGCCTAAGATATTGATGTTTATGCATTCCATTTCATTTTTGACAACCTCCAGTTTTCCCCGATTCCTACTTCATACATTCCAGATTCCAATTATTAATGGATGTTTATAGCTAGTTCTCTTCATTTTGTGTTGTGCTCCATTAGCAAGTCAAGGTCCCATGGGCTTTACTCCATTCACGTCATCATGGTCAACTCTACTTTCAGGAGGCAGCTCCTCTCCAGTTGCATTTTGAGTGCATTCCAACCTGAGGGGCTCATTTTCCAGCACTATATCTGACAGTGTTTCTATGTCATTCATAAGGTTTTCAGTGACTAAATATTCGGAAGTAGTTCGTCACTACTTCTTCCTAGTCTGTCTTCATCTGGAATCTCCTCTGAAACTTGTCTACCATGGGTGACCCTACTGGTATTTAAAATACCAGTGACATAGCTTTGAGAATCACAACAACTCACAAGCCATCACAATACAACAAACTGACAGACAAGTGGTGGTGACCAAGAACCAATGGAGCTGAAAGAAGTCTAAGCTACACTGAAAACATTAATGAAAAACAAGAATCCAGGAGTTGATGGAATACTAATTGAAAGGTTTCAACAAACTGATACAGTGTTAGAAATACTTATTAGTGTATGCCAAGAAATTTGGAAGATAGCTACCTGGCAAACCAACTGGAAAAGTTATATATTTATGACCATTTCCAAGAAAGGTGACCCACCAGAATTCAGAAATTATTGAATAATATCAATAATATCACATGCAAGTAAAAATTTGCTGAAGAGGATTTAAAAATGGAAGTAACAGTTCATCTGCAGGTATCTGCCATAAATTCAAGCTGGATTCAGAAGAGAATATGGAATGAAAGCTCTCATTACCGACATCAGATGGATTTCGACTGAAAACAGAAAATATCACAAAGATGCTTGAGTGTATTTTATTGACTATGCAAAGGCACTTAACTGTGGACTATAAAAAACTGTGGATAACACTGGGGAGATTGGGAATTCCAGAACATTTAATTTTGCTCATGCAGAACCTGTACATAGACCATGAGGCAGTTAGTTGTTTGAACAGAACAAGGGGATAATGCCTGGTTTAAAATCAGGAAAAGTATGTGGCAGGGTTATATCCTTTCATCATACTTATTTAATCTGTTACCTGAGAAAATAATCTAAGAAGTTGGACTATATGGCATCAGGATCAGAGGAAGGCTCATTAATATGCAAAGGACACAACCTTGCTTGCTGAAAGTGAAGAGGACTTGAAGCACTTACTAGTGAAGATCAAAGTATACAGCTTTCATTATGGATTATAGCTCAGTGTAAAGGAAACAAAAATCTTCACATTTGGACCAGTAAACAACATCATGATTAAAAGATTGAAGTTGTCAAGGATTTCATTTCACTTGGATCCAAAACCAGTTCTCATGGAATCAACAGTCAAAAAAGTCAAATGACATATTGCATTGGACAAATCTGCTGCATAAGACATTTTTAAAGTGTTAAAGTACAAAGATGCTATTTTGAGTACTAAGTTGTGTCTGACCCAAGCTGTGGTATTTTCAATTGTTTCATATTCATGTGAAAGCTAGACAATGAATAAGAATGACAGAAGAAGAATTTATGGATTTGAATTGTGGTGTTGCTGAATACTGTTGAAAGTACCATGGACTGTCAGAAGAACCAACATATCTGTCTTGGAAGAAGTACAACCAGAATGTACCTTAGAAGCAGGCACGGTGAGACTTTGTCTCATGTACTTTGTATGTTATCATGAGGACTAACCCCTGGAAAAAGACACCATGCTTGTTGTTGTTGTTGTTAAGTGCCATGGAGTTGGTTGTGACTCACAGAGACCCTGTATAGGTTTTCCAAGGAATGACTGGTGAGTTTGAACTACCGACCTCGTGGTTCAAACCGACCTTGTGTTGAGTGCTTTATCCTATAAGAGATGGATTGACATAGTGGCTGCAACAATGGGTTCAAACATAAAAAGGATTGTGAAGATGGTGCAGGACCAGGAAATATTTTGTTTTGTTGTGCATAGGATTGCCAGGAGTCAGATGGCAGCTAACAACAAACAACATTCTAAAACCAGAAAATCAAACTTGATGCTGCTGAGTTGATTCTCATAGTGACTTTTATAGGACAGAGTTCAAATGCCCTGTAGGGTTTCTAAGGTTGTAATCTTCACAGAAATAGACTGCTACACCTTTATCCTGTGGAATGACTGGCTGACAGGTTTGAACCACCGTTGTTTTGGTTAGGAGTTGAGCACATAACCACTGCTCCACCAAGGCATCTTGGCACTATTCTAGGACCCAGCACTGCAGCTGAAAACAAGTTACTTGTTCTCCTAGGTCGTATTTTCTACCAGAGGAGACAGACAATAAACTAAGATACAAAAATAATTATGACAACTTCACATATTAATGAATACTGTGAAAAAAATAATATAAAAAATAGAATAGAAAGTCATGGGGATACACTGGGTACTACAGCAGTTTTAGAAAGATGGTTGCCTTCTAAGGAAGTGACTTGTACTGAGACTTGAAAACTTGAAGTTGCCCATTTGAAGAATTGAGAGTGAGAATTCCTAGTCAGGAGAATAGCAAGTGGGAAGTTTCTAGGGTAGAAGCAAACTCAAAGATGTATTGGAGCAGAAGTGAGTGGGGTGAAGTACAAGATAAGTTTTATGTTGTAGCTAGTGGACATAACATTGTGGACCTCAGTAAGGATCTTATTTTTAATGGAAGGCTATTAAATGGCGGGAAACAATGTGGTCTAAATTATATTTTAGCTGAGAGGCAAGATAAGTAGATCAGTTAGAAGGACATTCCCTACATTATTTAAACTGATTATCATTTCAACCAGATGAGGGATGGCCTACCAATTATTATCTTAATTGGGAAACTGAAGCTCTAGGGGAACTGAATGACTTTTGCAAGGCTATATTGCTACAGCAACAAGATGTCGGAACAGGTAGATGTGCAGTGAGGAGCTCTGTCAGCAACAACACAGAATACCATACCATGCAGGCTCAGGGGATGCTGCTAGAACTCTGATCCACTTATAAAGGAATATTGAGAAGCTTGGAAGGCTTATAGCTAGGGGAATTTGTAGCAGAATCAAGAAATCCATTGCTTTCTAATTCAAGATACTCAGCTGCTCCCAAAGTCGCTATCTTGGGAGAAACCAAGTGGGAGAAGGAACAGAACAGCCACGAATGTCTGACAGAACCATGGAGATAAAGGTATAGGCTTTTATATATATATATGTTCATTGTTCTCTCACTGTCTGCGCACCTGGAGGGTTTTACTACACATGTGCACAGATCTCCTCGAAATTTAAAGTAACAGTTTCCACTTAAAACCAAACAGCCACCACTCATCTGTCACTTTGTCATACTCTGGTGGCTTGTGAGTTTCTATGATTCTGAAAGCTATGTCACTGGTATTTTAAATGCCAGTAGGGTCACCCATGGTAGACAAGTTTCAGATGAGCTTCCAGACAAACACAGACTAGGAAGAAAGAGTGACGAACTACTTCTGAATATTTAGTCACTGAAAACCTTATGAATAGCAGAGAAACACTGTCAAATATAGTGCCAGAAAATGAGGCCCTCTGGTTCGAAGGCACTCAAAATGTGACTAGGGAAGAGCTACCTCCTCAAAGTAGAGTTGACCATGATGACGTTAATGGAGTAAAGCCCGTGGGAGAAAAGCCTGTGGGACCTTCATTTCCTGATGGGGCACAACTCAAAATGAAGAGAAACAGCTGTAAACATCCATGGAAAATCAGAACATGGACTGTATGAAGTATAAATCTGGGAAATTTTCAAGTTATCAAAAATGAAATGGAATGCATAAACATCGATATCTTAGGCATTAGTGAGATGAAATGGACTGGTATTGACCATTTTGAATCTGACAACCTCATGGTTTACTATGCCAGGAATGACAAATTGAAGAAGAATGGTGTTGCATTCATTGTCAAAAAGAACACAACCAGATTAGTCATGAGGTACAATGCTGTCTGTAATAGGATAATATCCATGCACCTACAGGGAAGCCCAGTTAATAGCACTATTATTCAAATTTACGCATCAACCACTAAAGCCAGTGAGGATGAAATAGAAGAATTCTACTAACTTCTTCAATCTGAAATCGATCAAACTTGTGATCAAGATGTATTGATCATTACTGGTGGTTGGTATGCAAAGGATGTGAGCAAAGAGGAAGGATCAGTAATTGGAAAATATGGCCTTGGTGATAGAAATGATGCTGAGGAATTCATGATAGAATTCTGCAAAATCAATGATTTGTTCATTTCAAATACCTTCTTTAGACAGCATAAGAGACAACTATACACATGGACCTCACCAGATGGAATACATAGAAATCAAATTGGTTACATCTGCGGAAAGAGA
>NW_006408740.1:4737410-4737937 GCF_000296735.1 Chrysochloris asiatica
CAGGGAATAGACACAGGATAGTTTGGGTGCGGGGGAGGAGGGCAATATACAAAAAGGGAAAGGAAAATAGAAGAACAAAGTGGATGGGAGAACAATCAGGCAGGTTTGCATGGGCTAAGGGGGACAGAGGTAAATAATGACGCATGCACAACCCGGGAACAACAGGCCTCTGGGACACAGGGATTGAGACATGGTTGGAATGGGGGAAAGAGGGGAAATAATGTTAAGATGCTTGGTTGTCTTTTGAATCTTGGTTTTCCTTGCATTACATTATAAAATAGACACTGGAAGGGGAGAAAAAGGAATAGCCACAAATATCACCATAAAAAGCTTGTAAGTCCATCTACTGCCTATAACTGATTGTAATACCTAAAATGGGGCTAAAACGTGCCCAGTGAAGGAAGTTACCTGCGAAGCCTCTGTATTACATAAGACTATATAGGTGGAATCCTAAACAGCATCCAGAATCTTCAGAGGTGGGAAATTTCCTCTTGTAAGGATGGGCAGACCAGCCTGGAGCAGCTAGA
>NW_006408740.1:4739157-4741102 GCF_000296735.1 Chrysochloris asiatica
GACTCAATGGCACCTAACAACAACAACAACAACATACTGCTAGTGCCACTACTCATCTGTCAGTTTGTCATACTGTGGTGGCTTGTGAGTTGATGTGATTCTGGAAGCTATGCCACTGATATTTTAAATACCAGCAGGGTCACCCAAGGTGGACAGATTTCAGATGAGCTCCAAGATGACAACAGATTAGAAAGAAGGAGTGACGAACTACTTCCGAACATTTAGTCACTGAAAACCTTATGAATAACACAGAAACACTATTAGATATAATGCCTGAAAACGAGCTCCTCAGGATGGAAGGAACTCAAAATGTGCCTCTGGAAGAGCTGCCTCCTCAAAGTAGAGTTGACCGTAATGATGTTGCAAATGGAATAAAGCCTGTGGGAGAAAAGCCCACGGGACCTTCACTTGCTGATGGAGCACAACTCAAAATGAAGAGAAACAGCTGTAAACATCCATTGGTAATCGGAACATGGAATGTATGACGTAGGAATCTAGGAAAATAAGAAATTGTCAAAAATGAAATAGAACACATAAGCATCTATATCTTAGGCATTAGTGAGCTGAAATGGACTGGAATAGGCCATTTTGACTGAAAACCACATGGTTTACTATGCAGGGAATGACAAAATGAAGAGGAATGATGCTACATTCATTGTCAAAAAGAACACATCCAGATCAGTCATGAGATACAATGTTGTTTCTGATAGGATAATATCCATGTACCTACAGGGAAGACCAATTAATGCCCCTATTATTCAAATTTACACACCAACCACTAAAGCCAGTAAGGATGAAATATAAGAATTTTACTGTTTCTTCAATCTGAAATCGATCAAACATGCAATCAAGATGTATTGATCATTACTGGATATTGGAATGCAAAGGTTTGGAGCAAAGAAGAATTATTAGTAGGTGGTAAATATGGTCTTGGTGACAGAAATGTGTTGGAGAACACATGATAGAATTCTGCAAAATCAATGATTTGTTCATTTCAAATACCTTCTTTAGATAGCATAAGAGACGACTATACACATAGACCTCACTAGATGGAATACATAGAGATCAAATTGATTACATCTGTGGAAAGAGACGATGGAAAACTCCGTATCATCAGTCAAAAAAAGTCCAGGGACAGATTATGGAATAGACCATCAATTGCTCATATGAAAACTCAAACTGAAGCTGAAGAAAATGAAAAAAAGTGCATGAGCGCCAAAATATGACCTGAATATGTCCCACTTTAATTTAGAGATCATCTGATTAAACACTAAAGACTGAAGACCAGAAGAGTTGTGGGATGACATCAAGAACATCATACAAAAAAACAGCCAAAAGTCTTTAAGAAAACAAGAAAAAAAGAAAAGGTCAAAAAGGATGTTAGAAGATACTGAAACCTGTTCTTCAGAATAGACATGCTAAATCAAATGGAAGAAATGAGGAGGTACAAGAGCTGAACAGAAAATTTCAAAGGTCAACTCAAGAAGATAAAGTCAAATATTACAACAAAATGTGCTAAGATCTGGAGTCAGAAAACCAAAAAGGAAGAACACATTCAGCATTTCTCAAGCTGGGGGAACTGAAGAAAAAATTCAAAGCTTGATTTTTGTTATTGAAGGATTCTCTCAGCAAATTAGAGAATGATGCAGAAAGCATCAAAAGAAAATGGGGAGAATACAGAGTCACTGTACCAAAAGGAAATGGTTGATGTTCCACCGTTTCAAGAGGTAGCATATGATCAAGAGCCATGATACTGAAGGAGGAAGTCCAAGGTGCATTGAAGGAATTGGCAAAGAACATGGCACCAGGAATTGATGGAATAAAAGTTGAAATCTTTCAAGAAAGTAAGGCGGCACAGGAGGCACTCACTCATCTCTGCCAAGAAATTTGGAAGACAACTATCTGGCCAACTGATTGGAAGAGATCTGTATTTGTGCCCATTCCA
>NW_006408740.1:4742247-4752978 GCF_000296735.1 Chrysochloris asiatica
TGGCAAAGTGGCTGTATCGAGCTCAAGCATGGCAACAATTGTGAGGTTGTCCCAGGACTGGGCAGAGTTTCATTCTGTTGTGCATAAAATCTCTATTAGTTGGTACCAACTCGATGGTACCTAACAACAACAACAACAAACTGCTAGTGAGAGTAGAACTGGGATTTGAACCAGGTGACTCTGACTCCAGAGCTTGGGTTCATAATTCTTTAACAGAGTGCTTTCCCATCAAGTTTCTATAAACAGCCAGTAATGCTATCAATTGTGGTATCCAGCACAAGCCCTGGCAATGTAAAGGATAATGAGCTGGAATGCTAACTGCAAGGTCAACAGTTAGAATCTACCAGGTGCTCTGCAGGAGAAAGATGAGGCATTCTGTTCCTGTGAAGTTTATAGCTTCAGAACCCCTATAGAAGATTGTTATGAATCGAAACCTACTCAGTGGCACACAACCACCAGAATCACCATTCAACACATGGAGGGAGTTTGGGTTGAATCCAGTTTGAGTGTGGTTAGGGCGAAAGGTATGAGAGGGGAGACAGCTGCTATTAGCATCAGGACCCAGGTGGGGAGACTCCCTTTCAGGAGGAGATCCCACTCCACCCTTGCAGACTTTCCTGTCTGCATCTGTCTTCCCACCACAGTTGTCTTAGCAGTTTTGTTTGTGTTTGTTCCTAGAGCTCCATTGAAGTCTGTGGTCACAGCATGTATCACTTCACACCATATAGTGAGAACCATGCAGTTTTGTCTTGCCTAAACCACTGCTTCCATGGTAACAGCTTGCAATATTATTGGAAAAGTGATTCATAGGGCTTCAGAGCTGGAGAGCAGGAGACAGCTGGAGAGAACGGCTGGAGGAGACAGAGAAAAAGCAAGATCTATTCCAGGAGCTCGGACATGTTAAGCACTCATGCTTCTTACTGGAGTCCTTGACTTAGAAAAGGCAGATTGTTCTTTGAAAATCTCAGGCATATTTGACCTAGACCTAAACTTCTTTTAATGTTTCAGCCAGCTTGAAGCATCTTTATAATAACCTGTATGAGTCTTCCTCCATGACAGGCTAGTCAGTGAGTTCTGGGCTGGAGGGTGCTAATGAAAACAAACCCTCCCCGGATAGCTTCCTTTTTTCTTGTGCTGCCCTTGGCCAGACCTAGGTCAGCTGGATCTGCTGTCCCAAGTACTCCATAAGGCAGTCTTTTCTTAGAAACAGTAAGCTGTCTTCAGCCAAATACAAATGGACTGAAGAACCCAGAAACCTGAGGAGTGTTTCAAACTCAAGGCTTGGCAGACAGAGAGGATTCAGTTCCTGACACGGCATGGCGTCCCCAGCTCATTGTCTAATGAATGGATTAATGTCAGCTGTGGTCATAGCCATTATTCATAACACATGTTGATAATAAATTAATTGAAAATACCTTTTTTAATACTAAAAGAAATATGAATCAGGAAACATTACTTCTTTTTTATGTGTTAGTGTGTTGCTGTAGTATAATTGTTGGACTACTAACTGCAAGGTCAGTGCTTCAAACCCCCTAGCTTCTCCTTGGAAACCTAATATAGTATCACCATGAGTGGGAACCGACTCAACGGCACACAGCAGCGGCAACAACAACAACCTCATAACCTCGTTACTGGACAGACACTGATTAAGAGCTGTGTTTGAATTATTACTGACATGCTGCTTAGGTATGAATCAAAGTGATGGAATAGAATGAAGATTGTCTTTCTTTCTAAATACAGCAGGTATAGTAATGAGGAGCTCAGTGTGGAAGCAGGGAGTTAGAACTATTGTTTTTGATGAGCTGCTTCACAGAGTAGTTAAACTATCTTTCCAAGGGATAAATAATCACTTCTACATTTCTTGAGGACTGGGTCCAGTTCTCTTTGTTTATTGTGGTAAGCCCAGTGCCTTGCTTGATGCCTGGCATTTTGTAGTGAATCAATAAATAGTTATTGTATGAACGAATAAGTAAATAAATGGATAAATACATTAAATTGACTATTGATTCACCTATTATAGAAAGCCAGCTGTGGTAAGTGGAGATTGGGTGAAGAGGAAAAGAATAGGGAAAGATAGTTGATGTGATGGACAGAGAACTGTCTCTTGGGGGCGATGGTGGGATATTAGGGGAAGAAACATTAGACTTGAAATCAGAAGAATAATATTAATTCCTGACTGTAATTGACTAGCTGTGTGACTTTTGAGATGTCATTTAATCTTTCTGAGCCGCAGTGTCTTCATCTCTAAACAGATATTATTGTATAGTTTTGGCATTAAATATGATAAGACTTGTTGTTGTTGTTGTTAAGTGCCGTTGAGTCAGAGGCATAATGTAGCACACACTAGGGGCATCTGTGCACTTTCGATAAGAGCATTTCAGTAGAGATGGGTCTGTGGCTTGATCTCTTTTGAATTTACTGTGTCATTTATTTCACACTGATGGAGCTCGCCATAAATTTTCTCTGGATCCAACTCTCCTCTTGATGTTCTTTCCTAAAGACCACGCAGTCATAAACCCTACACCCTTGTTTTTTTTTCAGGTAGGCATTTAATCCAAATGTGCCTGGCCTTCTTGTGATGGCCACTCTGTTGATCAGTGCCATAAGTCTGTCTGAGCAAGTCATACAAACTTCAGAATATATCCTCATGTGGATTTGGAACTGTGGGGTGTCAATCACTGATGGGATTTTTTTGTGCTTTTCCCTAAATGTGGTCCCGGGGAGCAGCACAAATGACTCTGCAGGCCCCACTCTGCATTTATGAGTAATAACTCAAGCTGAAAGGACAGCTGGATTGTGGTCCAAGTGATCCCCTTGTTCTGCACCTCTCTCTGTCTTCCTGCTACCTCCTACATACAGACATCATAGTGATGACTCTCCTGAAGGCAGTCTACCCTGCCCCCACTGCACTTAGACTTTCCTATTGGCTTGCATGTTAAGGGAGTAGTTTCTGTGGTAAGGTCCAACACAGCTCATTTTCCATTAGGTTCACCAGGCAACCACAAGAAACTGACAACTCTTGACACAAGCTCTTCATCAGCAGTAAACTCCGGACCTCATTACTCAGCCTGCATTGGCTCTAGGGATAGTTGTGCCAAGGGCGTCTTGCTAGAGGAGAATTCAGATTATACTCAGTCGTGCTTGTGTAGCTGCTAATCCAGGGCCAAGACCATGAGACAGCATTGGGTGGGCCAGGCAAAGGCAGTGATCCCAAATGAATCATTCCCTTTGTCCCCTTCCAAATAGGACTTTTTAAATTAAGGTGTCACTTGGGAACTAAACTGCTGTATAACTTTTAAAAAAGGAGTCCTGGTGTGACACTTTAGAAGAAGCACTGGACTGTAAAGTCAGTTTGAACTATAAGATCGACAGTTCAATCTCACCAGCCTCTCCTCCTCAGCCCTATATGGGGTCACTATGAGTTGGAACCAACTCCATGGCACTTAACAATAACAACTTAAAAATGCCAACCTTTCATTTTTGTATGGTATGTTACAAGACTCAAGGAGTCTTGGGATAGCACAGATAGGTAAGCCCTTGGCTGTTAGCCAAATGGTTAAAATTCAACCCACTCAGAAATACCTTTGAAGACAGGCCTGGTGAACTACTGTTGCTAGGTCCCAGTCTTCTAAACCATGTGGAATACAATTCTACTTTGACATACATGGGGTTGCCATGACTTGGAGCTGACTCTGTGACACTACAAACAAGTGTTGAAGTTAGATTTATTTCCATTACTGAATTTTATTTTGTTATTTTTTTTTTTTTTGAGTTAAGTATGGTAAGTGATATTTCTCCATTTTGTGGTTGTATAGTTGTGCTGTTGAGTTGGTTCTGACTCACAGTGACCCTGTATAGGGTTTCCAAGGTAACCACTCAGTGGGAGCAGAAAGCCTCATCTTTCTCCCACAGAATGGCTTATGGGTTTGGACTGCCATCCTTGTGATTGGTTTAGTGCTTATCCTACAGAGCCACCTTGATCCTACTCAAAGCTACTTCAGTGAGCTAATCAACTTAGTTGCGATGGATCTTAGGTTTCCCTCTTTCAAGCTTTGGTGTTAATCTGTTCTCTCCAAATACTCAATGCTTCCTAGAACCATAATTCATTCATTCACTTATCTACTCATTACCAATATCCATAGAGTGCCTACTTTATGCCAGGTATTAGTAGGACAGTGAATAAACTTGTGAAAACCCTTCCTGATGACTCTTAAATTCTGAGTGAAGGCAGACAAATAAATGCAAATTTTCAGGTGGAGATAAGAACACCAAAGTCAAATGAAGCTAGGTTAGGAAGCTACAGTGAGCAAGTGTGTTATGTGCTAGGTGATACTTTTTAATAAGGTGATATTTGATCAGTCTGAAAGAAGTGAGAGAGTGAGTCCTCATAGCTGGTGTTGGGCAGTGGTAGAATTCTCAGCTTCCCGAACTATGAGTCAAGGAGAAGGGATCAGGCCAAGGTTTGTCTTCAAAGCTCTATTCGTAACCACCAAATCTACCAGAGGCACCTTGTCAGAGGGGGAGACATTTAGGGCAGAGTCCTCTTCAATAGAACACCTCAAAAACTAGCTGTTTCTGCCTGTACCACCTAGGTGATGTTCATAAAGCACAGACTAACAGTGGCTTATTTTCACTGTTTGTTTTCCTTTATTATTTCCCATTTATATCAAGCAAATGACAAAAGCCCAGGAGGGAATTTAGTCAACATTGGTGGGTTGTAGCTAGAGAGACTGGAATTATTATTAATATGGTAATAATGTTAGTAATCTACCACTTGTCTGTCAGTTTGTCATACTGTGGTGATTTGAGAGTTGCTGTGATTCTGGAAGCTATGCCACTGGTATTTTAAGGACCAGAAAGGTCACCCACAGTGAAGAAGTTTCAGATGAGCTTCCAGACAAAGACACACCAAGAAGAAGAAGTGATGAATTCCAAATATTTAATCACTGAAAATTTTATGAATAGCAGAGAAACACTGTCAGATATAGTGCCAGAAAATGAAACCCTCAGGTTGGAAGGCACTCAAAATGCGACTGGGAAAGAGCTGGCTCCTCAAAGTAGAGTTGACCATGATGCTGAAAATGGAGTAAAGCCCGTGGGAATAAAGCCTGTGGGACCTTCATTTGCTGATGGGGCACAATTCAAATTAAGAGAAACAGCTGTAAATATCAATTAATAATTAGAACATGGAATGTATGAAGTAGGAATCTAGGAAAATTGGAAATTGTCAAAAAATGAAATGGAACACATAAACATCGATATCTTAGGCATTAGTGATCTGAAATGGACTGGTATCAGCTATTTTGAATCGAAAACCACATGGTTTACTATGCTGGGGATGACAAATTGAAGAGGAATAGTGTTGCATTCATTGTCAAAGAGAATATATCTAGATCAGTCAGGAGGTAAAACGCTGTCTGTGATAGGATAGTATCCATGCACCTATAGGAAAGACTCATTAATACCACTATTAATCAAATTTACACACCAACCATTAAAGCCAATGAGGATGAAATAGAAGAATTCTACCAATTTCAATCTGAAATTGATAGAATATACAATCAAGATGTATTGATCATTACCTTACCGGTGATTGGAATGCAAAGGTTGGGAGCAAAGAAGAAGGATCAGTAGTCGGAAAATATGGCCTTGGTGATAGAAATGATGCTGGAGACCGCATGATAGAATTCTGCAAAATCAATGACTTATTCATTTCAAATACCTTCTTTAGACAGCATAAGAGATGACTAGATGACTAGACCTCACCAGATGGAATACACAGAAATAAAATTGATTACATCTACAGAAAGAGACAATGGAAAAACTCCATATCATCAGTGAAAACAAGACCAGGGGCAGATTGTGGAACAGACCATCAATTGCTCATATACAAATTCAAACTGAAGCTGAAGAAAATGTAAACAAGTCCATGAGAGCCAAAATATGACCTTGACTATATCCCACCTGAATTTAGAGATCATCTGAAGAACAGATTTGATATAAGTGAAGACCAGAAGAGTTGTGGGATGACATCAAGAACATCATACAGGAAGAAAGCCAAAAGTCATTAAGCAGACAAGAAAGAAGGAAAAGATCAAAATGGATGTCAGATGAGACACTGAAACTTGCTCTCCAGCATAGAGATGCCAAAGCAAATAGAAGAAATGAGGAGGTTCAAGAGCTGAACAGAAAATTTCAAAGGTCAGCTCAAGAAGACAAAGTAAAAAATTACAGCAAAATGTGCAAAGATCTGGAGTCAGAAAACCAAAAAAGGAAGAACATGCTCAGCATTTCTCAAGCTGTGGGAATTGAAGAAAAAATTCAAGCCTCGGCTTTCATTATTGAAGGATTCTATGGGCAAATTATTGAATGATACAGAAAGCATCAAGAAAAGACAGAAGGAATACACAGAGTGACTGTACCAATAGGAAATGGTTGATGTTCAATCATTTCAAGAGGTAGGATATGATCTAGAGCCAATGATACTGAAGGAAGAAGTCCAAGGTGCATTGAATGAATTGCAAAGAACAGGGTACCAGGAATTAACAGAATAAAAATTAAAATCTTCCAAGAAAGTGATGTGGCACAGGAAGCACTCACTTATGTCTGCCAAGAAATTTGGAAGACAACTATCTGGCCAACTGATCAGAAGAGATCTGTATTTGTGGCCATTCCAAAGAAAGGCGACCCAATGGAATGTGGAAATCATTGGACAATGTCTTTGATATCCCATGCGAGTAAAGTTTTGCTAAAGGTAATACAGAAACAACTACAATCATACATTGACAGAGAACTTCCAGAGGTTCAAGCCAGATTCAGAAGAGGCCATGGAATGAGGGATATCATTGCTGATGTCTGATGGATTTTGGCTGAAAGCAGAGAGTACCAGAAAGATGTTTACCTGTACTTTATTGACTATGCAAAGACTTTTGATTGTGTAGATCATGACAAGTTATGGACAACATTGCCCAAGTATGAGTATTCCAGAACACTTAATTGTGCTCATGAGGAATCTGTACATGGACAAAGAAGCAGTTGTTCGAACACAATATAGGAACACTGAATGGTTTAAAATTAAGAAAGGTGTGCAACAGGGTTGTATTCTTTCACCATACTTATTCATCCTGTATGCTGCACAAATAATCTGAGAAGCTGGGTTATATGAAAAAAAAGTGGCATCAGGATTGGAGGAAGACTCATTAACAACCTGCAATATGCAGATGATACAACCTTGCTTACTGAAAATGAAGAGGACTTAAAATATTTACTGATGAAGATCAAAGAGCACAGCCTTCGGTATGGATTACATCTCAATGTCAAGAAAAGAAAACTTCTCACCACTTGACCAGTAAACAACATTCTTATCAATGGAGAAAAGATTGAAGTTGTCAAGGACTTCATTCTTCTTGGATCAACTATCAACACTCATGGAAGAAACAGTCAAGAAATCAAACAAAATATCGCATTAAGCAAATCTGCTGTACAAGACCTTTTTCAAGTGTTGAAGAGCAAAGATATCAGCTGACCCAAGCCATAGTATTTTCAATAACCTTACAGGCATGTGAAAGTTGGACAGTGAATAAGGAAGACTGTTGGAAAATTGGTGCATTTGAGTTATAGTGTTGGAGGAGAATATTGAAAGTACCATGGGCTGCCAAAAGAACAAACAGGTCTGTGTTGGAAGAAGTTCAGCCAGAGTACTCCTTGGAGGCCAGGATGGCCAAACTTAGTCTTTCATACTTCGGACATATTGTCAGGAGGGACCAGTCGCTGGAGAAGGATATCATGTTTGATAAGGTGGGGGGTCAGAGAGAAAGAGGAAGATCCCCAGCGATATGGATTGGCACGGTGGCATCATCAATGGGCTCAAGTGTGGCAACAATTGTGAGGTTGGCTCAGGACTGGGCAGTGTTTCGTTCTGTTGTACATAGGGTCACTATGAGTCAATGGCACCTAACAACAACAACGTTAGCAATATTTCCTCAGATCTCATCATATACCAGGCCATATACTAATTTCTTTATGTGTAGTATTTTTCTTGATTCTTACAAAAATTGCTATGCTATAGACCATAGCGTTATCTCTTTCTGTCTACATATGATGAACCTGAGATAAGTAACCTAGCCAAGATTCCACTACTAAGAGGTATTTGATTTAAGCTTCAATTTACCTCTTATACCTGGGCTCTAATAGTGTAGTGGTTACGAATCGGCCTGCGAACCTTAAGGTCAGCAGTTCGAAACTACCAGCTGTTCGTGGGAGAAAGATGAGGCTTTCTGCTCCCATAAAGATTTATAGCCTCAGAAACCCTGTACAGGGTCGCTATGAGTCGGAACCGACTCCACGGCACATAACCACCACCACCTCGACTTATATCCAACTGCCCTAAGGAATGTTGTTGTTGTAGTTAAGTCTCTGACTCATAGTGATTGTGTTTAGGTTTCTGAGGAGCAGCTGGTGGGTGTGAACTGCAGACCTTGCTGTTCAAACCAACATTGTTGTCCAGCACATTCACCCAGAACAAGCAAGGGGAACCTTAAGTGGCAAGGTTTGATGGAAAAGAGGTGTCAATGTGAAGGATAGGGGAGTTTGGGTCTGCTTTGCTGCCAGCCACCTATGTGGGGAAGTCACTTATGTTTATTTAACTTACTCAATTAGAGCAAACTGGGGATGTTTTTAAGTGAAATCTTTTTTCTCAGGAACTGTCCTATAAAACATTAATTTTTTGTCTCTGTTTGTTGTTGTTGTTAAGTGTAGTCGATTACAACCCATAGCGACCCTGTATAGAGTTTCTGAGAAGCAGCTGGTAAGTTTGAACTGCTGACCTTGCATTTCAAATGACTTTGCAGTCTGGCACATTAATTCATGGTACCACCTCAGGACTTCTAGGCTTACTTAAAATATATGATTTGGTCAAAATAGAGCTTTACATAAAAAAGGCACAGTACCACCTTTTTTTCTGGTGAGTTAAGTACGACATCAATAAGTGTGTGAATGTTCACATATACAGAACCAGCATTGCCTCAGGTGCCAATGCTCCTTTCTTTCCTGTGAGATACACAAGAGTGTATCGTCAGAATCAGGTCACAACCAGGAGCAAGGCCTCCGGAAGGATTTTTTTGACCCTGGTCTTGGGCACAGCCAAAGGACGTCAGCCTTCACTACTGAGCAATACATTTCCCCTGACAGGAGCTCCTTTCGGTCCTCTTGAGACTGTGAACATCTGTGAGCAGACAGCAAGATTCACGGCTGTCTGGCTTCTCTCTGTACTCCAGAGTTGAAGCCAGATGACATTGTGCCAGACAGACCTGAGGAGGAGCAGCCCATGATCAGTACAAGCCAAGCAGAAATTGACAATATCTGGTCCCAGCTTGGATTTTGGCTTAATAGCAACCACATGAACAAAATCAGGAATGTAGAGCATGTTTGGGGTTACAACAGTGTTTCCTATTGGGAATAAGTGCTACTGCATGAGACTTCGTACTGGTACAGATATCATTCTTTGCACAGTAATAGTATTAGTTGTTGTTGTTGTTATTAACTGCCGTCGAGTTGATTTTGACTCATCTTGACCCTATATCGACCCTATATAGGGTTTCCAAGGAGTGGCTGGTGGGTTTGAACTGACAACTTTGAAGTTAGCAGTCAAATGCTTATCCTACAGTGCCATACCAGTAACTAATATTATTAGATAACAATAATTAATAGTAGCTGGTGCTGTGGCTTAATGCATTAGACTGCAAAGCCATTTGAACTGCAAGATCAGCTGTTCAAGCTCACCAGCTGCTCCTCAGAAACCCTATACAGGGTTGCTATGGGTCGGAATTCAGTACTTAACAACAACAATGTTTATTACCTAATGTTCATCCGGGTGCCCCTGGGTTGCACTTTAGAGTCTTGGTATGGTGATGTGGGCTAATGCGTCAGACTGCAAAGTCATTTGAACTTCAAGATCGGTGGTTCAAGCTCACCAACTGTTCCCCTTGGAAACCCTATACAGGGTCGCTATGGGTCAGAATCAACTTAACAGCACTTAACAACAACAACAATGTTTATTAGGAGTCCTGGTGTAACCCTATGGGTTAATGTGCTGGACTGCAAAGTCAGCTTGACCCACAAGATCAGTAGTTCACGCTTACCAGTTGCTCCTAGAAAATTCTATACAGGGTTTCTATGGGTCAGAACTGACTTGACAGCACTTAAAAACAATAATAAATGTTTATTAGAAGTGGTATGGCTCTGTAAGATTAACACTGGACTGCTAACTGCAAAATCACTGGTTCAATCCCACCAGCTGTTCCTCAGAAACCCTACACAGAAACCGACTCAACGACACTAAAGAACGTTTATTAAGAACTTATCAATGGCCTGGCACTGTGTTACTGCTCTGTGAGGATTATCTCAGTTACCTCTCAACACACATCTCTAAGGTAAGAATTATTGCATTTCCATCTTGGAAATAAGATACTGAGGCTCAAATAGATTAAGGTGTTCAAGGTCACAGCTAGTAAGTGATAGAGCTGTAATTTGAAACAAAGTATCTTACTGTACACACTAATTTTCTCACTTGCGGTTTAATTTTATTCATTCATGCTACCAAAAATCCTCACCGCTGGGCCAATAAACAACATTCTTATCAATGGAGAAAAGATTGAAGTTGCCAAGGACTTCATTCTTCTTGAATCAACTATTAACTCTCATGGAAGCAGCAGTCAAGAAATCAAACGACAT
>NW_006408740.1:4753242-4755358 GCF_000296735.1 Chrysochloris asiatica
GATGGCCAAACTTCGTCCCTCATACTACGGACATATTGTCAGGAGGGACCATGTTTGGTATCATATTTGGTAAGGTGGAGGGTCAGAGAAAAAGAGGAAGACCCCCAGTGATATGGATTGGCAAAGTGGCAGCATCAGTGGGCTCAAGCGTGGCAACAATAGTGAGGTTGGCCCAGGACCAGGTAGTGTTTTGTTCTGTTGTGCATAAGGTTGCTATGAGTCGGTACCAACTCAATGGCACCTAACAACAACAACAACAACCATTAATTTATTCAATTATTCACTCAGTCATTAAGTAAGCACACTAATTCAAAGCATAATCATTTTTATTTGTACCTTGATAACAGCTTCCTAACTCTTGCCTTTCTCTAACAGAGTTCAATCTTGACTGCTCCCTGGTATCTATAATACAGGTGTCTGTGTCCCATTTTCAAAGATTCGAATGTAAATTGTCTGAGATTTGGAGTTTGAAAAATTCTCTGGTTGATTCCAATGTGGGGTCAAAGTTGAGAACCACTGTTGTAAATACATTCGCCATGCTGCAGAGGACATTTTGTATATCATTTATTTATATAACTACATAGCTGTTGTTATTGGGTGCCACTGAGTTGGTTCTGACTCACAGCAACCCAATGCATAACAGAACAAAATACTGCCTGGTCCTGCACCATCCTCACAATCATTGTTATGTTTGAGCCCATTGTTGCGGTTACAATCCATCTTGTTGGGGTGTTGCTTTTTATCATTGACCTTCTACTATGACAAGTATGATTTCCTTTTGCAGGGACTGGGTCCTACTGACAACATGTCCAAAGTATGAGTGATGAAGTCTCACCATCCTGCTTCTGGCTGTACTTTTCGTAACATGTATTTGTTTTTCTCTGGGCAGTCTATGGTAGCTTCAATATTTTTTGTCAACACCAAAATGCAATTGCACTGATTCTTCTATAGTTTTCCTTATTCATTGTACAACTTTCCCAAATGCATATGAGATGATAGAACATACCATGGTTTGGATCAGGTGTACCTTAGTCCTCAGAGTAACATCTTTGCTCTTAACCTCTTTAAAGTGGTCTTTTGCAGCAGATTTGCTGAATGCAATACATCCTTTGATAACTTAACTTCTACTTCCATGAATGTTGAATGTAGATCCAAGCAAAATGAAGTCTTGGACAACTTCAGTGTTTTCTCCATTTATCATAATGTTATTTATTGGCACAGTTGGGAGGATTTTTGTTTTTTCTTTGTAGTCTTTGATTTTCATCAGCATTTCAAGTTCTTTTTGCTTTCAGCAAGCAAGGTTGTGATATCTGCATATCATAGGTTGTTAATGAATTTTCCTCCAATCTTGATATCATGTTCTTTATATAAACTAGCTTCTCAGATTATTTCCCTAGCATACAGATTGAACAAGTATGGTAAAAGCATATAACTCTGGCACACACCTTTCCTGATCTTAAGCCATTTGTTGTTGTTAGGTGCCATTGAGTCGGTACCAATTCATAGTGACCTCATGCACAGCAGAACAAAACACTTCCCGATCCTGGGCTAACCTCACTATTGTTGCCACGCTTGAGCCCATTGATGCTGTCACTTTGCCAATCCATATCACTAGGGATCTTCCTCTTCCTTACCAAACATGATATCCTTCTCCAGCGACTGGTCCCTCCTGACAATATGTCTGAAGTATGAGGGACAAAGTTTGGACATCCTGGCTTCCAAGGAATACTATGGCTACACTTCTTCCAACACAGACCTGTTTGTTCTTTTCACAACCCATTGCACTTTCAATATTCTCCTCCAACACCATAACTCAAATGCATCCATTATTCTATGGTCTTCCTCATTAAACCATTTAGTATCCCCTTATTCTTTTCTAACAGCTACCTCTTGCTATATGTACAAATTCCCCATGAGCACAGTGAAGTTTTCTGGAATAGCTATTTTCACAATGTTATCCATAGTTTGATATCCACACAATTGAGTGCCATTGTATAGTCAATAAAGCACAAGTAAACAACTTTCTGGTATCCTCAGCTTTCAACCAAGATCTATCTGTTGTCAGCAATGATATCCCTCATTTGAAGTTCTCTTCTGAATCCAGCTTGAATTTCTG
>NW_006408740.1:4756943-4767018 GCF_000296735.1 Chrysochloris asiatica
CTAGAGCTATAAATTGGTCTTCCTTTTTTGCAATTGTTGTTAAGTGCAGTCAAGTAGTTCTAAATCATAGCGACCCTGTTTATTGTTCCTGAGGAAGGGCTGGTGGGTTAGAACCACCAACTTTATAGTTAGTAGTACAGTGTTTATCCTACTGAGCCACAGCAGGATTCCAGTCTTCCTGGAAGACGTATGGATCCTATCACAGAAAGCATTGTACTTTAAGACAGATTTTGAAATACTCTTTTGATGATGAATGCAAGCCATTCGTCTTCAATTTTTTTGTTCCCAGAACAGCAAACCAGATGAGTTTCTGATTAAGAATGGTCAACACTCAGTCTGTTTCAGCTCACCAATGCCTATAATTTCTATTTTTAGGTGTTCCATTTTATTTTTGATGAATTCAAATTTTCCTAGATTTATACTTCGTACAGCCCACTTTCTGATTATTAATGGACATTTGCAGCTATTTCGTCCCATTTTGAGTTGTTACATCAGCAAATGAAGGTCCTGAAAGCTTTGTTCCATTCACTTCATTAAGGTCAACACTACTTTGAGGAGACAGCAATTCCTCGGTCAGATTTTGAGTGCCTTCCAATACTGGGTTCATTTTCTGGCATTATATCAGATAATGTTTTTTTGTTATTCATAAAGTTTGCAGTGGTTAACCATTCAGAGGTGATCCACCTTGCTTTTTCCTAGTCTGCAAGTTCTGCTGGAACCTGTCCATCATGGGTGACACTGTTGGTTTTTAAATATGGGCAACATAACTTTCAGAATCACAGCAACACACAACCACCAGTGTACAACAAACTGACAGCTGAGTGGTGGTTTTATATATGCATACATACATCTGTGTGTATGTATATATACATATAAGAACATGTATACACATGTATATGTATATTCACATGTACACATATGGGATTGTATGTTATATACATACATAAACACACACATGAGGGTAAGTAAAAAAGTATTGTTACAAAAATCATAGAAAGTTTTATTAAATAAAAATATCAACATACAATGCTATTATGTCCTGACAAAATCTCTAGCTAGTCTATACACTTCTGAAGGCAGTGTTTTCATTTCTCTAACTGTTCCCTGAAGAATTCTGCATTCTTAGATTTACACTACCTCAAAGTGGTAGTTTTGGCTCCTCAAGGGCTTAAATTGTTAATTCTTTTAAAGGCTCTTTGAGGTTTGGGAACGAAATGAAGTCTGAAATTATCAGCCAGATCAGCAGAACTTCTCAAGTGATCCAAAGATACATGAACAATAATAAGTGGTGGTTGTGTTCAACCAGTAAGTTTTGTGTTGATTTGTTGAGCAATAGATACCTGGCACATTGATATGCTGTTGTTGTTGTCAAGTGTCATCAAGTTAGTTCTGAATCATAGTGACCCTCTATAGGGTTTCCAAGAAGTGGCTGGTAAGTTTGTACCACTGACCTTGCAGTTCAAACTGACTTTGCGGTTCAGTACTTATTCTTTAGTATCACACCAGAACTCCTACATTTTAAAATTATTTCCCAGTCTAAGTCTGTTTACTCCATTTTACTTGTTAGTAGTAACATTTATGGTAATTTTATTAAAGCAACACATTGTGTAGTTAATGCTTTTCCCCCTCCTAAAAGGAGCTATGTAGTGCAGTGGTTACGAGTTGGGCTGCTAACCTCAAGGTCAGCAGTTCCATACTACCAGTGGTTCCATGGGATAAAGATGAGGCTTTCTGCTCCCATAAAGATTTACAGCCTTGAAAACTCTGTATGGGGTCACTATGCATCGGAATCGACTCGACGACACTTAACAACAATGGGAATGTAAACTCCATGAGGGTAGAAACTATGAATTTTTTGTTGCTTACAATAGTCCTATCACCTACTACTCTGTTTTGCACATAGTAAATGCTAAGTAAATACGTTTAAAAAATGAATACAGATGAATGAATTCAGTAGACATATATACAGTGCCTTCTATGTATTAGATAGTATGCAAGATTCTAACTATACAAGACTGAATAATATATAGTTCTTGCCCTTAAGTTGTTTACAGTTTAAAAACGGAGACAGGAACATCTAGACAAAAATTTCAGGTTAAATTGACCTGAAATGTAATAATGTAATTGGGATTGTATTCACAGTGTTGCTGAAAGTTGTAGGGTAAAGTGGTGGGTTAGATAAATCTGGAGAAAAGAGGTTTCTGGAAATTACTTTACAAAGAAAATAACTGACGAGTGTGTTGTAACAGGTGCTCAAATGCTGTAAGTGGTATTGCCACTGGCAATATGATTTTTCAGAACTATGAATAATGATTGCTAAATTTCCATGCAAGACCAAACATAATCTTCTCTTAATTTATATAGCAATTGCATTTGTGAAAAATTCAAATCATGTAAAACGAGTTAGTGAAATTTTATTAATAGTAGGTATGGTGCCATAGGATAAGCACTTGACCTCAAGGTCAGTTTGAACCACAAGGTCCAACTCACCAGCCAGTCTTTGGAAACCCTATACAGACTCTACAGCACTTGACAACAACAACAACATATACAAGTGTGAGTCAAAAGAGAATTTATTTTAATCAACTTTTAGAAAAACAATTACATCATTTTTTTTAACAAAATTGCCTTGCTTTTCAATACACTTTGTCCATATGTCAGCAAGCTTTTGTATTACCTTAATAAAAAATGTTTTAGGCTGAGCTGTGAGCCACAAATACACTGCTGTTTTCACTTCTTCATCAGAGCTGAATCTTCATCTAGAAGGAATGCTTTTAGAGGACCAAACAGCTGAAGGTCTGAAGGCTCAAGATCAGGACTATAAAGAAGATGCTTTAACATCTCAAAATAAAGTTTTGTCAACATTGTGGGCAGAGGTGTATAGACATGCATTTTCATGCAAGGTCACAAGACCCTTGGATAGCAGACCTTTATGTTTAATCCAAAGTTTAGACTTCAGTTCTTCAGTGAACATTTCACTGTAATGAACACTGTTGACAGTTGAAACTTTTTCCTGATAGTCTTCCAATACTGGCCCTTGAGAATCCGAGAAAATGGCAAGCATCAATTTTCCAGCTGATGGTTGACTTTAGGACTTCTTCTTAGTTAGTGATTGAGGATGTTTACTCAGGCTCATAATGATGAGTTCATGTCTCATCACCAATAATGATATCTAAAGAAACCTTTACCTTGTTTTGTGTATCAGTCTAAATTTTGCTTGCAGATGTCCACCTTCACACCTGTACAGCAATGACCTTGAAAGGAAAGTGATAAGACGGTGCAGCCAACAGAAGTTTTCATATAACTGGAGTGTGGACAATTTTTGACTCATCCTCATAAATTATAAAAATGGTGTAAGAGTAGATTTTGACCTCCCCTAGTTTGTGTGGTGCTGTGGGATAATGCACTGGACTGCACGGTCATTTTAACCACAAAGTTGGCTGTTCAAACTCACCAGCCACTCCTCACAAACACTATACAGGGTCATTATGAGTCAGAACCAATTCAATGGCATTTAGCAATTCATAAAATGGAGGAAGAGAATCAACATTCCCATCTACACAAGGCAGGTAGAAGTCAGAAATGTCTCTTCTCTCCAGCTTGTTTTTGCCACTTCTCACAAAACCATCCCTCCCATGGCACTCTACTTTTCTGTTAGGTTTAATAATTTGTTGTACTGGCCATACATGACTCACAAACAAAACTCATGATTATGGGTTTCTCTTTAGAGAGGTAATAGGTCCAGAAATGCTCAGGGTAAAATTTTTCTTCCTTTTTTGCAAGCCCAGGTTCCATAGTACCTTAGCCTCAACCTTGCTTGGGTAAATGTAATGAAACTCTTTTAACTATTCCAATAAGTGCTCAAAGAACCCCCATTCTGATAGAAAGCATCCTTCTCAAAGGCATTTGGCTCTCTTGCTCTGTTTGATAGGAAGCTCACTGTGCCATCTCCTGCTGGTCTCCTGGTTCTACTGCCTCTGCCTCTGCTTTTCATTGTCTCCTCTGTCTCCTGGATTGAGGAGGCTCAGTGCAGGGATCTGGGGTCCAAATGATGAGTTCCACTCCTGGGTTTTATTTCTTAGTGGTAGTGACATTCTCCTTTCCAACTCTAGGATGGCTCATTTTAAATCTAATGAGGTGGTGAAACTATCAATCCCCACTTTAGGGTCTCATATACTTTCATGGCATGGTTCCACCCCACAAGGGTATAGTGCCTCTTATTTACATTACTACCAAGTATAAAATCCCCTTGTTGAATCACAAGCATCTCATATTTGCATAGTTCTATCCAGTCCTGGTGTGGCACTGTGGGTTAATGCGCCATACTGCAAAGCCATTTGAACTGCAAGGTTGGCAGTTCAAGTTCACCAGCTTCTCCTCGGAAACCCTATACAGGGTCACTATGGGTCAGAATCAACTTGACTGCACTTAACAACAATAACATCCAGTCCTGGTGTGGTGCTGTGGGTTAATGTGCGAGACTGCAAAGCTGTTTGAACTGCAAGGTTGGTGGTTCAAGCTCACCAGCTGCTCTTTGGAAATCCTGTATAGGGTCACTATGGGTTAGAGCCAAGTTGATGGCACTTAACAACAACAATCCAGTCCTGTAGTAACACTAAGATAAATGCGCTGGACTGCAAGGTCAGTTTAAACTGCAAGGTTCATTGTTCAAATTAACCAGCCTTTCCTCAGAAACCCTATACAGGGTTGCTATAGGATGGAACTGATTCAACAGCCCTTCACAACAACAACATCCAGTCATTTGATAGGGATTACATAAACTACAAAGGCTCGAAGAGTCATATCAAGTAATTCACTGTACTTCATGCTGCTAATTAAATTCTAAGTCAAAATGATCCTGCATAGAATTTCCGAGGAACAGCTGGTAGATTTGAACTGCCGACCTTGTGGTTTACAGTTCAATGCTGATCCTAGAGTGCCACATCAGAAGTCCACAGCACTGCATAGACAGACTTAAATATTATGCTCAGATAATTATATATAGGTTTTACTCTTACATATGAATGCCTGGAAAAGTGTTTGAAAATCATATAGAATGAGGAGTAACTTTGTGTTTGTGGGAATATTCTATGCATAGTAGGATATCTAGTATACCTGGTATACTGAATGCCAGCAGCTTTCCCTTCTACTGTTATGGTAACCCAAAATTGCCCTCAAATTTCTAAAACATTTTAACCAGGATAGTACTGCATTTGCACTGCACTACTGATGTAAAACAAAAAAACAAACAAAAATAAAAACTTTAATTAATTGATATTAGCATTTTTTGTAACTGTAAATTTGAAAGAGATTATTCTAGCTATACAAGTGTTCTTATACTTCAAATTACTTTGACGTTATTGCAAAAGAAAATTAAATAGACTTTCTTGAAGGAGAAGGAAAGAGTCTAAGTGCTTCATTTCTACTTCTGGAAGTAAGTTATGTTAAATCTGAGCAGCACTGAGGAGGATGTGGCTGCAAGTCAAGCAAGCCTACATTTCCATAGTACAGGGAATGTTGTGGTTGTTGTTGTGAAGTGCCGTCGAGTCACCTGTATAGCATTTCCAAGGAGCAGCTGGTAAGTTTGAACCACTGACCTTGTGATTCAAGTTGATCTTGTGGTTCAATGCATTATCCTGCAATGCCACACAAGAAATTTCCTGGATATTTATTATCAGTTGAATAAGTTCTGATTAATGTATATTAACAGGGATAGTTTAAATTAGTGAGAAATCCTAATTCTTACATATTTTAAGTATTTAACATATCTTTTAAAAAGCTTTATGAGCAAGGACCCTAAGTTGTGAAAACTGTTTGGACTTGGCTACTATCTAAAGGGAGTCTGGACGTGGCGTCGTGGGGTAATGCATAGGACCACAAGGTTGGTTAAACTGCAAGATTGATGGCTCAAATTCACCAGCAGCTCCTTGGAAACCCTACATAGGGTTGCTATGAGTAGGAACCAACTTGATGGCACTTAACAACATCAACAACAAAAACAGCAATTAGGTTGAAGCTTCAAATCCACCCAGTATCTTGGTGGAAGAAGGGCCTGGGGATCTATTTCAATAAGACTACAGTTCTTGAAAATCATATGGATTACAGATCCACTCTGACACATATGGAGGCTGCCAGGAGTTTGAATCTATTTATCAGCAGTGGATTTTTTTTTTTTAAACCATTAAGAAGCTTGAGAATATATGTTATAAAAAGTCCATGTGAAAATCACTTTGAGAATCCTAGAATCCTATTAAATATTTCTGATCCTGAAGGAACTGATGGTCTAAATTAAGAGATAGCATATACTTGTGCAAGATTGATAGCATAAACAAAAAATATCTAATAGTGAATCACTAAAGGTTTTAGGAACTCAAGGTAGATGTATCTAGTTTACTCATTGAGAACTAGAAGAATCAAGTAAGGCTTGACAGGGGCTTGAGCTGGGTCTCATAGAGTAGATATGAATCAAATAAGAAAGGAGTATAACCAGGTGGAAGACATAGTATGAGCAAGAATAAGAAAGCAAAAATATGAATGGCATTTTATAGAGACTACAAGTAGACTCATTAGGCCAGAAAAGAAGAGTCATTCTAGATAGTGGTTAGTTTATATAATAAACTAGATAAAATACAATAAGATTTCAATGGCAGGTTAGAGCTAGATGGTGATATATCTTTGATACTAATTGGTCTGCCAAACAAAGAATCATTGCACATTTTGATCAAGAAAGTGAAAGAGCTAAAGATCATTTAGGGACCGGAGGAAAAAATTTCCCCTCATTAGTGTTTCATTGTGGATAATTTTATAGTTCAGAAATACTCTTGGCCTCGCAATTCTCTGACAGTTTCCCACAGAGAAGAAGAAATTATTTTCCTGAATGAAAATTTGGAGGAGAACCTAGAAGCATGACTCAGTCCCTCTTTTATTTCTCTCCTGTTGAGATCTGCCTATAGTGAGTCCACATTCTTTTTACTTGGCACTAGCTTTTAAAGTGATAGGACCATTGTGTTTGAGTTGGTAAGCTAGTCTGCCTAATTCAGAATGAAGTATTGGCAAACCTACTTGGCGGCAAATCTAAGTTACTTCCACCCAAATAGATTTTATCTGTAATAAAACTGAAATTTTCATCTCCACCATCAAATACAAATCTGACACTGTGTTTCTTTCTTAATTAATTCTAATTAATTAAGTAGAAGTTATCCACTACCACTGAGTTGAATCCAAGGCTGCAAATCTTTATTGATGCACTCTGCCACATTTTCCTCCTGTGGAGCGGCTGATGGGTTTAAACCACTGGATGTTTTGGCTAGCAGCTGTGATAGTTAAGGTTATGTGTCAGTTTGACTAGGCCAGGAATGCCAGTGGTTTGGCAATTGAGATATAGTTCTCCATGACGAGATCTAATATAATGTAATCAGCTCTACTATGAGCAGCCAGTCAATTGTAGGGAAGCTTAATCAGGGGTGTGACCTGCTTCCAATATATAGGATGCTCAGGCAAGACTCTGCTATTTCTGGTTCTTTGGACTTGAGTCAATGGCTTGCTCTATTACCTGCCGATCACAGGAGTCTTCAGCAACCTGTCTTCTGACCTGCCAGACCTGCCTGTCTGCCTGCCTGCCTGTCTGCCATCTGGCCTGCTGATTTTGATTCCCTGACTGGGAAAGCAGTCAAGTACTTTAACCATTTTACCACTTGGGGTCCAGAGGTAGAAGCCCTTATTAGTCTCTGCCACTTCAGAAATAAAATATCCACTTAGATTTGGTCCTGCTACTCCTAGTGTGATGCTGTGGACCGCAAGGTGAGTTTGAACCATGAGCTCGGTGGTTCAAACTTCCCAGTCTCTCCATGGAGACTGAGTGTACAGCATCGCTATGTGTCAGAACTGACTTGATGGCTCTTAACAACAACAACAAACTCTACAATTAGTTTGATGGAGACCTCACTCTATTTGAAGCTCTGGCGAAGAACCAGATGGTATCAGTGAGACACCATTGTGAACTTAAAAAATGTTGCTCTAAGCCACCATCTAGGAGGTCATCAAAGTCTATGTTTTGGTCATCAGTGTGACTCTCAATCTCTTACCAAGAGGAGAGAATGATTTAGAGTTTGAAATCTGAAGAATTTTTACCTGTTAACAATTCCTGGCTCTTACCATACCCACGGTTGTTTGGGAATCAGATTATTGTGATCCACAGGGTATTCATTGGCTGATTTTCAGAAATAAATTTCCAGACCTTTCTTCCTAGCTTATCTTGGTTTAGAAGTTCTGCTGAAACTTTTTCAGCAGTAGAGCAACATGCAAATCTCCACGGACAGACAGGTGGGGGCTGTAAACCATGAGGTGCTTTGGCTAGGAATAGAATCTAAGTCTCCTGTATGGAAGACAAGAATTCGATCATCAATATCCCAGTAAAATGTTGATAATCCATGTTAATAATAATTTGCTAACTAAACTGACTTCCATATTCACAGAAAAAAGCAAAGCAATAATAACACAACAGTCTTGATAACTTTCTGTCCATATACAAGAATTTTAGAGGCCTTATGAGGGTATGTATTTTCAAAGACTACAGTCTTCAATATGAAATAATCTCAACAAAAAGAAACCAAAAATTCTGATAATGGGACCAATAATCAGCATCACGATAAATGGAGAAAAGATTTAAGTCATCAAGGATTTCATTTTACTTAGAGCCACAATCAATGTTTGTGGAAGTCAAGAAATCAAAGAACATATTGCATTAGGTAATCTGTTGCAAAAAACTCTCTTTAAATTGTTAAAATGCAAAGATGTCGGTTTGAAGATAAAGTGCACTTGACCCAAACCATGGTATTTTCAATAGTATCATAAGCATGAGAAAGCTGGACAATGATTAAAGAACATGAAAGAGAATTGGTGCCAGTTACAGTATTGGCAAAGAATATGGAAATTTCCATGGACTGGCAGAAGAACAAGCAAATCTATGTTTGAAGTACAGTCAAAATGCTCTTTAGAAGTGGATGGGGAGACATCATCTCACATACTTTGGACATGTTATCAGGAGAATCCAGTTCCTAGAGAAGGACATAATGCTTGGTAATATGTCAGTAAAACAGAAAAGGATTCTCAAAGAGATTATTTGACACAGTTGCTGTAACAATGGGCTCAAATGTAGGAATGATTGTGAGGATGGCACAGGACTGAGCAGTGATCTGTTCGGTTGTAGAGGGTTGCTATGAATTGGAAAGACTCAATAACACCTAACAACAAATAACAGCAAGGGTATTACATACATAGCTTGGCCTCCTATACTTACATACATTCCTTAAAAAAAAAAAAAAAAAGTTGCTGTTGAGTCAGTTCCAACTCCTGATGACACAGGTGGATCAGAATAGATTTACACAGTGGCTGCAAATCTATCGATAAGCCTTTCTTTGGAAGTGTGTCTGGGTGAACATGAAATTCCACCTTTCAGTTATCCACCAACAAGAGATTCCACATCCCTTTCATACTTCTCTAAAATTACAAAAATGAGCCAGAGTGGCACTGTGAGTTAGCTGGTGGGATGTTAATTGAAAGGTGGGTAGTTCAAGCCCACCAGCTGCTTGCTCCTCAGGAGAAAGATGAGGCTGTGTGTTCCCGTAAAGATTTACAACTTTAGAGAAACCTTATGGAACAGTTCTATTGTGTCTTACAGAGTTATTATGAGTTGGAATCAACTTGATGGCTATTGTTGTTGTTAGGTGCCATGGAGTCAGTACCAGCTCATAGCAACCCTATGCACAACAGAATGAAACACTGCCCAGTCCTGTGCCAACCTCACTTGAGGCCATTGATGCTGCCTCTGTGCAAATTCACTTCATTGTGAGTCTTCCTCTTTTAAGCTGACCCTCCATTTTACTGAGCATGATGTCCTTTCCAGGGATTGGCCCTTCCTGATAATATGTCCCAAGTATGAGAGATGACGTCTGGTCATCCTGGCTTCTAAGGAACATTTTGGCTGTATTTGTTCCAACACGGATTTGTTCTTTTAGTGATTCATGGTACTTCTAATATTCTCCTACAATACCATAACTCTAATGAATAAATTCTT
>NW_006408740.1:4767313-4769409 GCF_000296735.1 Chrysochloris asiatica
CAAACCGTAATGAAGGCTGTAGGTTTTGATTTTCATCAGTAAGTATTTTAAGTCTTCTTCACTTTCAGCAAGCAAGGTTGTATCATCTGCATATGTTAATGACTCTTCCTCCAATCCTGATGTCATTTTTCTTCATGTAATCTAGCTTCTCAAATTATTTGCTCAGTATACAGATTAAATAAGTATGGTGAAAATACAACCCTGGAGTACACCTTTGCACATTTTAAACCATTCAGTATTTCCTTGCTCTGTTTGAACAACTGCCTCTTGGTGTATGTACAGGCTCTTCATGATCACAATTAAGTGTTGCAGAATAGTCATTCTCCAAGATGTTGTCCATAGCTTGTCATGATTCAAACAATCAAAAGTGTTTGTGTAGTCAATATAGTACATGTAAACATCTTTCTAGTATTCTTTGGTTTCAGCTAAGATCTATCTGAGGTCAGCAAATAAATACACCATTTCACATCCTTGTCTGAATCCAGCTTGAACTTCTGACAATTCCCTATCAGTGTGCTGTTGCAGACATTTTTGAATTATCTTTAGGAACATTTTACTTACATGCGATATTAATGATATGATCCAATGATTTCTGCATTCCGTTGGTCCACCTCTCTTTGGAATGGGCAATATATAGATCTCTTCCATTTAGCTGGCCTAATAGCTGTCTTCCAAATTTCTTGGCAAAGATGAGTGATCGCCTCCAGTGCTTCATAAATTTGTTGAAAGATTTCAATTTGTATTCCATCAATTCCTGGAACCTTGTTCTTTGCCATTTCTTCAGCACAACTTGAACTTCTTTCTTAATTGGCCCTTGATCATATGCCACCTCCTGAAATGGTTAAATATCTACCATTTCTTTTTGTTACTGTGACTGTGTATTCTTTCCATCTTCTTTTGATGCTTTCTGCATCACTCAATATTTTGCACATAGAATTCTTCAATATTGTAAATCGAGGCTTGAATGTTCTTCTTCAGTTACCTCAGCTTGAGAAATGCTGAGTGTGTTCTTCCCTTTTGGTTTTCTAACTCCAGTTCTTTGTACATTTCAGTGTGATATTTAACTTTGTCTTTTTGAGCTTCTCTTTGAAAATTTCTTATCAGCTCTTTTACCTCTTCATTTTTTCCATTTGCTTTAGCATCTCTATACTGGTAAGCAAGTTTCAGAGTCTCTTCTGACATCCATTTTTTGTCTTTTTCTTCTCTCTTGTCTTCTTAATGACCTTTAGCTTTCTTCCTGTGTGATGTTTTCTAAGCCATCCCACAATTCTTCTGGTCTTCAGCCATGAATATTTAATTAATCAAATCTGTTCTTGAGATGATCTCTCAACTCAGGTGGGATATGTTTAAGGTCATAATTTGGCTCTCGTTGACTGGTTTTAATTTTCTTCAGCTTCAACCTGAACTTACATATGAGCAGTTGATGGTCTGTTCTGTTCTACAATTTGTCCCTGGATTTGTTTTGACAGGTGACATGGAGCCTTTCTACCTTCTCTTTCCATAGATATAGTCAATTTGATATCTATGTGTTACATCTGGTGAGGTCCATGTGTATAGTTGTCTTTTATGTTGTTTAAAAAAGTTATTTGCAATGAATAATTCATTGGTCTTGCAGAATTCTGTCATGTGATCTCCAGCATCATTTCTACCATCAAGGCCGTATTTTTAAACTACTGATCCTTCTTCTTTGTTTCCAACCTTTGTATTCTAATCACCAGTAATTATTAACATATCTTGATTGCATGTTTGATCAATTTCAGACTGAAGATGTTGGTAGAATTCTTGTTTCCACAGGCTTTAGTGGTTGGTATGTAAAATTATATAACAGTTGTATCACTTGGTCTTCCTTGTAGTTGTATGAATATTGTTCTATCGTAGACAGCACTGTCCTTCATGATTGATCTTGATATGATCTTTTTGACGATGAATGCAAAACCATTCCTCTTCAGTTTGTCATTCCCGGTGTAGTAAACCATGTGACTGTCAGATTCAAAATGAGCAATACCAGTCCATTTTAGCACATTAATGCATATGATATTTATGTTTATGCATTTCATTCCATTTTTCACAAGTTCCAACTTTCCTAGATTCATACT
>NW_006408740.1:4770685-4773452 GCF_000296735.1 Chrysochloris asiatica
ATTTTAAGTCCTCTTTGCTTCTAGCAATCAAGATTGTTAGTTTTCCTCCAGTCCAGATGCCATGCTCTTCTTCATATAACCCAGTTTTTTTGGATTATTTGTTCAGAATACTGATTGAATAAATATTATGAAGGGATACAACCCTGGCACACACCTTTCCTGATTTTAAACCATTCAGTATCCCCTTTCTCTGTTCTAACAGCTTTCTCATGGTCTATGTACTCATTCCTCATGAGTACAATAAGTTGTTCTGGAATATTCATTCTTCACAATTTTATCCATAGTTTATCATGATCCACATAGTTGAAAACCTTTGCACAATAAACCTTTTGTTCCTCATTTCTTCCATTTGCTTTATCTTCATTATGCTCAAAAGCAAGTTTCAGAGTCTCTTCTGACTTCCATTTTTGTCCTTCTCTTTTTGGTATCTTTTTAATGACATTTTGTTTACTTCCTGTATGATATTCTTGATGTCATCCCACAACTCTTCTAGTCGTCAGTCATTAGTGTCTAATGCATCAAATCTGTTCTTGAGATGATGTCTAAATTTAGGTGGAATATATTCAAGGTCATATTTTGGCTTTGGTGGACTTATTTTAATTTTCTTCAGCTTCAGTCTGACCTTGCATACGGACAATTGATTGTCTGTTCCACACACTATCCCTGGCATTGTTTTGGCTGATGATTTTCAGCTTTCCCATGCTCTATTCTTTTCTCACAGATATAATAATTTTGATTCCTGTAGATTCCATCTGGTGAGGTCCATGTATATAATCACTTTTCATGTTGTTTATAAAAAAGGTATTTGCAATGATTAAGTAATTGATACTGAAAAATTCTATATGATCTCCAGTATTTTTTTCTATCACCAAGACCATATTTTCCAACTACTGATCCTTCCTCTTTGTCTTCAACCTTCACATTCTAATCAAAGTAATTATCAATGCATCTCAATTGTATGTTCGAACAATTTCATCATCACTTGCTTTAATAGTTGGTACATAAATTTGAATAATAGTAAGATTAACTGGTCTTCCTTATTGTTGTTGAGCACTGTAGAGTAGGTTCGGACTCATAGCAATCCTGTATATGGTTTCCAAATCTGTACATCTTTGTGGGAACAGAAAGACTCATCTTTCTCTTGGTGAGAGGCTGGTGGGCTCATATTGCCAACCTTGTGATTTGAAGTCCAGATTTACCAAGCTCCAATCTTCCTTGTAGGAGAAAAGATATTATCTTATTACAAACAGTACTGTGCTGCTAGATAGATCCTGAAATTTTCTTTTTAGATGGTGAATACAAAGCCTCTTGCATTGGTCATTTCTGACATAGTAAACCATATGATTGTTGCTGTTAGGTGCTGTTGTGTCAGTTCTGACTCGTAGTGACCCTATGCACAACAGAATGAAACACTGCTCAGTCCAGTACCATGCTCATAGTTATGTTTGAGTCCATTTGCTGTTGCTACTGTGCTAATACATCTTTTGGGGGGCTATCCCTCTTTTTTTCTGATCCTCTACTTTATCAAGCTTAGTGTCTTTGTCCAGGGACTAGTCCCTCCTGAAAATATGTACAAACTATGAGAGATGAAGTTTCATCATCCTTGCTTCTAAGGAGCTTTCTCACTACACTTCTTCCAACGCAGATTTTTAAACCAAATTTTTGTAATATTCACAATGTTCTGGTGCTATTTATAATGTTTTCATCTTTTGGCTTTACAGTGTTTTGCTGCTATTCATAAGGTTTTCAGTGGCTAACATTCAGAAATAGTCCACCTTTCCTTCTTCCTAGTCTGTCTTAATCTGTAAACTCTGCTGAAACCTGCCCACTATGGACGACCCTGCTGGCATTTAAACTACCAGGGGAATAGCTTCCATAATCACAGCAATACACAAGGCACCACAGCACAACAAACTGATAGACGAATGTTAGAGCCATATGATTATCAGATTCAAAATGGCCAATATCAGTTCATACCAGCTCATTAATATCTAGGATGAGCACAGCAGATCCATATAATAAGCACTGGACTGCGAACCACAAGGTTCACAGTTCAAACTCGCCAGTCTTCCCACAGGACAAAGATGAGGCTTTCTGCTCCTTGAATATTTGAAGCTTCAGAAACCCTATACAGGGTTACTAGTTGGAACGAATTCTATGGCACTTAACAACGATGCCTAGGATATTGATCTTTATGCATTCTGTTTCATTTTTGACAACTTCCAGCTATCCTAGATTCATACTTAGTATGTTCCATGCTCTGATTATTAATGGGTGCTTGCAGCTGTTTCTCCTCATTTTGAGTTGTGCTCCACCAGCAAATGAAGATCTTGAAAGCTTTGCTCCATTCACATCATTATGGTCAAGTCTACTTTGAGGAGGCAACACTTCCCCAGTCATATTTTGAGTACCTTCCAACCCAAGGGGCTCATCTCCTGGTGCTATATCAGAAATATTTCACTACTATTCATACGGATTTCAGTGGCTAACCATTAGGAAGTGGTCTGCTTCTCTTTTTTAGTCAGTCATAGTTTGGAACTCTGCTGAAACCTGTTCACCATAGGCGACCCCATTGGCATCTAAAATACAAGTGGTATAACTTCCAGCATCACAGCAACATGAAACCTCCCACAGTACACCAGATGACAGATGAGTAGAGAATACATAGTTTATTGTTGTTAAGTGTCACTGAGGCAGTTCTGGCTTATAATGACCCTATATACAATAGTATGAAATACTGCCTGGTCCTGTGAAATCCTCACAAATG
>NW_006408740.1:4774002-4775828 GCF_000296735.1 Chrysochloris asiatica
CTGAAGGTTATAGACTTTGATTTTATTGGTAAACATTTAAAGTCTTTTTTACTTCCAGAAAACAAGTTTGTGTTATCTGCATATCATGGAATATTAATGAATCTTCCCTCAATCCTGATGCCACACATTTCATGTAATGTATCTTCTCAGATTATTCACTCAGCATTCATATTGAATAAGTATGGTGAAAGTATATCAATCCTGTCACATACCTTTCCTGATTTTATTCACTAACCCTTTGTTCTGTTCTAACAACCATTACAGGTTACAGGTTCCTATGTAAGTGTTCTGGAATACACCTTCGTCTCAGTGTTATCCATAGTTCATTATCATCCATGCAGCTGAATACCACTGTGTAGTCAATAAAGCACAAGTAAACACATTTCTGGTATTATCTGAAGGATACATCAGAAGAGATATCCGTCATTCCATGTCCTCTTCTGAATCTGGCTTGAATTTCTGGTATTTACTTGTTGATATACTGCTGTAACTATTTTTAATGATCTTCAGTGACTCTACTTGCATGTGATGCAAATGATATTGTTTGATGATTTCCACATCCTGTTGGGTCACCTTTCTCTGGAATGGGCACAAATTTGACTCTCTTCCAATTGGTTGGCTGGGTCTTACAAAAATTTTGGCATAGATGAATAAGCACCTCAGGCATGACATCAGTTTTTTGAAACATTTCAATTTGTATTCTATCAATTCCTAGAGTTGTGTATTTAGCTTATTCCTTTAGTGCTGCTAAGACTTCTTCCTTCAATGTTGTCAGTTCTTTATAATATGCTACCTTTGTAAAAGGTTGTACTCTGACCAATATATTTTTTTTTAGGTACAGTCTTTCTTGTTGCTGTTATTGTTATTGTGTGCCCTCAAGTTGATTCAGACTCATAGCAACCCTGTATAGGGTTTCCAAGAGAAGCTGGTGGGTTTGAATTGCCAACCTTTTGGCTAGTAGTCCAGCTAGAGTGCCACACACTTTGTAGGCAGATAGAAATTATTGTATCACAGACAACATTTTATTTTAAGATAGATCTTGAGATGCTCTTTTTGATGATGATTGTGACACCATTCCTTTTCAATTTGTCATTCTTGCCAGAGTAAACTAAACAAATGTCTGATTCAAAAAGGTCAATACCTGTCCATTTTAGCTCACTAATGCCTAAGATATAGATCTTTCTTTATATGTTCCATTTCAGTTTTGATTACATCTAGTTTCTAGATTCATATCTTATACATTCCACGTTCCCCTTATTACTGGATATTCGCAGATATTTCTTCTCATTTTGAGTCATGTCCCCATAAGAAAATGAAAAGTCCCAGAAACTTTGCTTTATCTATGCCTTTAAGATCAACTTATAAATTTGTGGTACTGTGGTAACTTGTGCATTGCTGTGATGCTGGAAGTGGTGCTATCAGTATTTTAAATATTAGCAGGACCACCCAGGGTTTATAGGCTTCAGCAGAGCCTCCAGACTAAGACAGACTAGGAAGAAGAAGAGGTGGGCCACTTCTAAATGAATACTTTATGAATGGTAGTGGAACACTCTCAGATATAGTGTCAGTAGATGAATCCTTCAGGTTGGAAGGCACAAAAAATAGGATTAGGGAAGATCTGTCTCCTCAAAGTAGAGTTGACCTTAATAATGTGGTTGGAGAAAAGCTTTGGGGAGCTTAATTTGATGATGAGACTCAACTCAAATGAGGAGATGCTGTAAATATCCATTAATAATTGGGACATGGAATGTACAAAGTGTCAGTCTAGGAAAATTGGAACTTTCCAGAATGAAATGGAAAACATTCAATATCCTAGGCATTAGTGA
>NW_006408740.1:4776323-4778979 GCF_000296735.1 Chrysochloris asiatica
AGACCATCAGTTGTGCATATATGTAAGTTCAGGCTGAAGTGGAAGAAAATGAAAACAAGTCCATGAGAGCCAAAATATGATCTTGAACATATCCCACCTGAATTTAGAGATCATCTCAAGAGAATATTTGACAAATTATATCAAAGACCAGAAGAGTTGTGGAATAACATCAAGAACATCATACAGGAAGAAAGCAAAAGGTCATTAAGAAGAAAAGAGAAGAAAAACATCAAAGTGGATGTCAGAAAAGACTCTGAAACTTGCTCCACTGCATAGAGCTGCTAAAGTAAATGGGATAAATGAAGAAGTAAAAGAGCTGAATAGAAATCTTCAAAGGGCAGTTGGAGAAGACAAAGTCAAGTATTATAATGACATGTGCAAAGACCTAGAGTTAGAAAACCAAAAGGGAAGAACATGTTCAGCATATTTCAATCTGAAAGAACTGAAGAAAAATTCAAACCTTGACTTGCAATGTTGAAGTATTCTATGGATAAGATTTTGAATGATGCAGAAAGCATCAAAAGAAGATGGAAGGTATACACAGAGTCACTGTACTGATCAAGAACTGATGGTACTGAAGAAAGAAGTCCAAGCTGCACTGAAGGCATTGGTAAAAAACAAGGCTCCAGGAAGTGATGAATAGGAATTGAAATCTTTCAACAAACTTTTGAAGTACTGAAGGTGTTCGCTTTATCTATGCCAAGAAATTTGGAAGACGGTTACCTGGGAAATTGATTGATAGAGGTTCTTATCTGTGCTTATTTCAAAGAGAGATGAGCTAATGGAATGTGGGAATCATCAGACAATATCATTAATATCACATGCAAATAAAACATTGCTGAAGATAACTCAGAAATAGCTACAATAGTACATCAACAGAAATTTAGGTCAAATTCAGAAGAGGATGAAGAATGAGGGCTATTGTTAATATCAGATAGATCTTGGCTGAAAGGAGAGCATACCGGAAAGTTGTTTAGTTTTGATTTATTGACTATGCAAAGACTTTCAACTATGTGGATCATGATAAGCTATGGATAACATTTCAAAGAAAAAGTATTCCTAAACAGTTAATTGTGCTTATAAGGAACCTATACATAGATCAACAGACAGTTATTAGAACAGAACAAGGAGATACTGAATGGTTTTAAATCCGAAAAAGTTTATCTGCATTGTTTCTTTTCACCATACTTATTCAATCTCTATGCTGATCAGATAATCCAAGAATCTGGATTATATGAAGAAGAATATGGCATTGTAATTAGAGGAAGACTCATTAACAACCTGTGATGTGCAGATAATACAACCTTGTTTGCTTGAGGCAAAGAGGACTTGAAATATTTATTGATGAAGATCAAAGACTACTATAGATTTCATCTCACTGTAAATAAAATAAGAACCCTGACAACTAGCATCATGATAAATGGCAAAAAGACTGTAGTTGTCAAATCATTTTTTCTTATATCCACATTCAATGCTCATGGAATGCTGTCAAGAAATCAAATGACGTATTACATTAGGCAAATCTGATGCACGTGACCTTTTTAAAGTGCTAAAAGAGATACGATGTCAGTTTGAGGAATAAAGTGCACCAGACCCAAGCATAATACGTATTTTTAGTTGCCTAAGGAGCTCTGGGTAACGTAGTGGTTGCGAATTGGGCTGCGAACCTAAAGGTCAGCAATTCAAAACTATCAGCTGTTCCGCGGGAGAAAGATGAGGTTTTCTGCTCCCGTAAAGATTTACAGCCTCAGAAACCTTGTACAGGGTCGCTATGAGTCAGAACCGACTCCATGGCACATAATAACAACAACAACAATCTATTTCAAAGGAGCTCTGGTAGCATAGTGGTTATGAATTCTGCTGCTAATCTCAAAGTCGGCAATTCGAAACTACCAGCTGTTCCACGGGAGAAAGATGAAGCTTTCTGCTCGGTAAAGATTTGTAGTCTTATAAACCCTGTGCAGGGTTACTGTGAGTCAGAACCGACTCCACAGTACTTAACAACAACAACAATCTATTTCAAAGGAGCTCTAGCAGCTTAGTGGCTACAAGTTGGTTCCGTGGGAAAAAGATGAGGCTATTAGCTCCGGTAAAGATTTACAACCCCAGAAACGCTATACAGGGTTGCTATGAGTCAGACCAATTTCATAACACATAATCACCACCACCAGCAGTCTATCTTAGTCTGGAAGACCTGTCCACCATGGGTTACCATGGATTACCATGGATCAGAAAACAACTCAAGAAACAGAAGTTTTCCAATTAGGAGCACCGTTTCTCTGCCACACTACAGACAGGCCTCATTCTTGTCTTTGACTTCTCAGCCATGGGATCCCTTGGATTTTAGCCTGCTAGGGCAAGTGTTACAAAGCTCTTTTATCCAGTCTGTGAATGCCCAAAGGACACATTTTTCAAGCCGGTCTCCTGCCCGTAGATATTCAGATATACTAAGTCCATGGGCCTAGAGCCCACAGATGCTCTGTCTCTCCATGTTGACGCCTCTGTCATCACCTCTGCTGTCACCTCTTTTCTAGGTAGGGATCTCAAAGTCCACTAATGCTCTTCTTTCTTGTTGTTCCTGGGATAGTCTGTTCCTGCTTCTGAGATGGTTGTTTTTAAACCTAGTTGGATAGGATAATAAACAATCCTAGTCTTA
>NW_006408740.1:4781140-4782141 GCF_000296735.1 Chrysochloris asiatica
TCTTCTCAATGATGTTTTGCTTTCTTCATGCATGATGTTCTTGATGTCATCCCACAACTCTTCTGCTCTTCAGTCTTTAGTGTTTAATGTATCAAATCTGTTCTTCAGATGATCTTTAAGTTCAGGTTGGATAAATTCAAGGTCATATTTTGGCTCTCGTGGACTTATTTTCATTTTCTTCAGCTTCAGTTTGAATTTGCATATGAGTTATGGATGGTCTGTTCCACAGTCTGCCCCTGGCCTTGTTTTCACTGATGATATGGAGCTTTTCCATCATTTCTTTCCGCAGATGTATTCAATTTGATTTCTATGTATTCCATCTGGTGAGGTCCATGTGTATAGTGGTCTGTTATGCTGTCTAAAGAAGGTATTTGAAATGAACAAATCATTGGTTTTGCAGAATTCTATCATGTGTTCCCCAGCATCATTTCTATCATCAAGGCCATATTTTCCGATTACTGATCCTTCCTCTTTGCTCCCAACCTTTGCATACCAATCACCAGTATGATCAATACATCATGATTGCATGTTTGATCAATTTCAGGTTGAAGAAGTTGATAGAATTCTTCTATTTCATCTTCACTGACTTTAGTGGTTGGTGCATTAATTTGAATAATAATGATATTAACTGGTCTCCCCTGTAGGCACATGGATATTATCCTATCACAGACAGCGTTGTACGTCATGACTGATCTGGATATGTTCTTTTTGACAATGAATGCAACACCATTCCTCTCCATTTTGTCATTCCCATCATAGTAAACCATGTGGCTGTCAGATTCAAAGTGGCCAATACCAGTCCATTTCAGCTCACTAATGCCTAAGATATTGATGTTTATGCATTCCATTTCATTTTTGACAGCTTCCGATTTCCCCAGATTCATACTTTGTACATTCCATGTTCTGATTTTCAATGGATGTTTACAGCTGTTTCTCTTCATTTTGAGTTGTGCCCCATCAGCAAATGAAGGTCCTGCGGACTTTTCTCATGTCGGCTTTAT
>NW_006408740.1:4801089-4823305 GCF_000296735.1 Chrysochloris asiatica
CTGAGCCTTCTTGGTCCTATATTCTGTGTTGTTCTCAGCAGAGCTCATCACTACACTTCCACCTGATCTGCCATCTTTTCTGGAAGCCTACCCAGTAGTTTTAAGCTGGGAGTTATTCAATTTCCATTTATTTCACATTTTTTCCTTGATCTTCCTTTTTTTTTTTTTTTTCCATTTTTTTTCTAATTTTACAGTGTTATCTGAGAAGATGTTTAGCCGTATTTGAATGTTTTAAAATTTATTGAGGCTTGCTTTGTTGTCTAACAGAAGATCTATTTTGGGGAATGTTTCATGCATGCTGGATAAGAATGCATATTTTTCTGTTGTTGGGTTGACTGCTGTGATATGTTATGAGGTCAATTAATTGATTGTGTTTAGTTCTTTTGTGTCTTTGTTGAATTTCTTTCTAGTTGTTCTGTCCTTCATTGAAAGTGACATATTCATTTCTCCTACTATTATTATAGAAGGAGCTCTGGTAGCGTAGTGGTTATGAATTGGGCTGCGAACCGCAAGGTCAGCAGTTCGAAACTACCAGCTGCTTCTGTGGGAGAAAGATGAGGCATTCTGCTCCTGTAAAGATTTACAGCCTTGAAAACCCTGTACAGGGTCGCTATGAGTCGGAATCGACTCCATAGCACACAGCCACCAGCCACCATTATTGTAGAGTTATCTACCTTCAATTATGCTAGAGTTTGATTTGTGTATTTTGAGGCCCTTTCATTAGGAGCATAGAAATTTATTATGGTTGTGTCCTATTGTTCAATTGACCCTTTAATCTTTATATAACATCCTACATTACTTATACTGGTTTTTATCTTAACGTATATTTTCTCAGAAATTAATATTGCCACTATGATAATTTTTATTGCTGTTTGTTGTTGTTGTTGTTAAGTGCCATCGAGTCGGGTCCGACCCATAGCGACCCTGTACAGGGTTTCCGAGGGTGTAGTTAGGTTGGTATATATTTTTTTCTAGCCTCTGCTTTTTAGTTTATTTTTGTCTTTGTGTTTATGGTTTGTCTCATATAGTCAGAATATTGAAGGATCCTGTTTTCTTATCCATTCTGCTACTCTCTGTCTCTTGACTAGTGTATTGCATACATTTACATTCAGTGCAGTTATTGATTGCTGTCATTTTGCTGTGTTTTATGGTGGTGCTCCTGGGCTCTTTGTTCTATGTAATTTTCTGTGCTGAGTTCATTTGTTTTATGGGGTTTCTTTGTTGCTGTTGGTATAATGTTTACTAAATATTTATGATATTTTTCATTATTATTTTAATGATAAAGTTTAATTTTCTTTGGGGTTACCCTGCAATTAAAAAAAATTCTCCCAATTTAGAACAGTTTGTCTCATCTTGAAATCTATTTGACGTACTCATCATTCAGAAATTCTTTACCTACACTATTCCCTTTTTTGCTTTGTACTTATCTTCATTATACATTGATACCTCTGGTTCCCTATTTTCAGTCATGTAGGTTTGTTTAACTTTGGCTATTTCTATATCTGGATTGATTTTTTGCTAGCGTTGTCTTGTATGCTAATCACAGGTTGTTGTCTGCTGTTGTTGGTTCTCTGTTCAAAGTACTATCTTTAGTATTTTTACTAAAGTTAGCTTGGTTATTACAAATTCCTTTAATTTCTATTCATCTATAAATGTCTAATTGCATCATGTTACAGGGACAATTTTGCTAGGTATATGATTCTTGGTTGACATTTATTTTCCTTTTAGAGTTTTATATATGTCATCCTGTGCCTTATTGTTTGCATGATTTTTACTGAGAAATTAGAGTTTAGTTTTATTGGTGGTGGTGGTTATGTGCTGTGGAGTCGGTTCCAGCTGATAGTGACCCTGTACAGGGTTTCTGAGGCTGTACATCTTTATGGGAGCAGAAAGTCTCTTCTTTCTCCTGCAGAACATCTGGTAGTTTTGAACTGATGACCTTGCAGTTTGCAGCTGATTCGTAACCACTATGCTACTAGAGCTCCTTTTTTTGTATCTCCTTTAAAGGTAACTGTTCATTTTCCCCAAGCTGCCCTCAGGACTCTCTGTCTTTGGTTTCAGAAAGTTTGAATATTATAATATGTTTTGTTGATTTTATTTTTGGGTCTATCCTATTTGGAATTTGTTCAACTTTTGAATACTTATCTTCTTGTCTTTCCTGATGTGAGAAAAAATTTTCCTTTAATAACTCTTTGACAATTTTCTCTCTTTTTTTGTGTGTGTCTCTGAGTTCTGGAATTCCTGTCACCCCTAAGTTATTCCTTTTAATGGTATCTCACATGCATCTTAGCTGTTCTTCACATTGTTTTATTATATTTTTCTGATAGTTCTTCTAGAAGGCTAGTATTGAGAGACTTGTTTTTAAGCTCACATATTTGACTTTCTATTGATTTGAATCTACTTCTTTGCCCTTTCAATGCATTAACTATTTCTAAAATCTTGATATCAATCTGGATTTCTGTTCACAGATTTTGTATTGTTCTAATTTTTCATTTATTTTCTCCATTTGTTCTTATAGAGTTTTCATGAATTCTTCTAAAGTTTTTTTCTGTGTTCTATTTGCTTTCACCTGCAGTTTTCTCTATCTTTCTCTCAATGAGCTGAAGGTACCTAAATATAATTCTTTGGAATTATTACCAGGTAATTTCAATCTCTTTTATTCCTCAGAAACAGTTTCTGGCTTTGCATCTTGGTCACTTGCTTGAGCCACTGTTTCTTATTTCTCTGAATAGAAACTGTCTGTTGTTTTTTGGGACATGTGGTTTCATTGTATTTGTATTAAATTAATTACTTTGTGTTGGTGTATTCTTAGACACTAACCATCTGCTTCCTGGGGGTGTGATTAGAGAATAAGTGTTTTTGTATAGCTCACCAGTTGCCATTTGTGCAGCTCAGCTCAGGGTGGGTTGATTGGTGTTGGCTGCTGTTTATCATTGCTCAAGTGGTGTAGGAGCTGGTAGTGCATTTTTCCCAGCAGGTAGGGCTAGATAGGTTATAATTATTCCTGGGCTATATGGACATAGTTGCAGCCTTCCTTTTTTTAGGGCAAGAAGAAAAGAAATACTCACAAGGAAAAAACAAACAAACATTGAAGAAAGAAAAGAATAGAGGAGAAAATAAAATAAAAAAGAAAATAATAACTAAAAAGACAAAAAAGAGAAAGGAAAATGAAATAATGATTGAGAAAAATAAAAGAGAAATTTAAAAAAATAAGAAATACTCAACAAATTTATGAGAGGGAAAAAGAAAAGAGTAAGAGACAGGAGAATAAGAAGAAAAATAAAGATAAGAATATGAGAGGGAGGGGAAATAGAGAAGCAGAAGAAAAGAAGGTAAAAGGTAAGCACAGAAAGATTGAAAAAAAGAAGGAGAACAACAACAATAACAAACAACAAAAGGAAAAAACTAGAGCAGGGGTTAGGCCCAGAAAGGAGAAAACTGGAGGGCTCCTGCTAGCAGAGGGGCTCACAAACTGGGAGGAGGGATAAAAGAGATATGCATGGCTTTAGATGGTGTTTATGTAGGCCTAGATGTTGTCTATGGTCAAAGTACCTAATATGCAAGCAGTTCATGTAAGTCCTAATCGTGACTGTGGTCAGGGTCTTGGTTGTCAGAATAAACTCTTTTAGTCCCAGGGTATATTGAGGGCAGGTCTGCTGGTGAAAAAATTCCTGTTAGTCTAGGTCATGCTGGAGACTGGCTCTGCATATTTTGCAGGTCTCAAGAAGCAGAGTTTTCCTGATTCCAAGTCCTGGGGTGGTGTACTTGACAACTAATTCACAATAGTGCAGTCACAATTGTGCAGAGCAGTTTTGATCCCTGGCAGATCAAAGGCTGTGCTGTGAATGGATGACAGTGATGGCTGAGCATGCATCTGGTCACTATGGCAGTGTGAGGAATAAGAGAGAACTGCATTTTTCACTTCTCCAACAACTAGTATGCATCCATGTTGTCAGACCACTGCAGGGAAGCTTGTGAAAGTTTAAGATGGCTGTGCCAAGTCAGCCTAGCAGACAGTTCATCCGTCTGTGTCTCTTCTTGCCTCCCTTGTTCAGATTTTTCTCGTCAGTATTCAGTCCTTGAGAGAATGATGAGACACTCGGTTTCTATGAAGATTTACAGTTTTAGTAACTATGGGACAGTCTACTATGTCCTAAAGGGTCACTAAGAGTTGGAATTGTCTTGATGGCAGTGAGTATGCCAGTATGAGGCCAGTTGCTTCAAAGTTGGTTAGACGTGGAAGAGTTAGAAAAACATAGGCTGGACTAAAAGGAAATCAAACTGTACCTTTTTAAGATTTGTGTCACATTCCATAGCATTGTTCTAGTATTCTTTTGGGAGTTTCTGTCTGACATATGTTATTATTGGTCTGTGTCTAGTGTCAGAAAATATTTATAAGCGTTTTGTGGACTAATATTATTTATAGATTATTACCAGGTTGTTTTAGCCAGTCTTTCAAGGATGGATCTATTTTTCATATTTTTTTGGGATCCTAATTGCCATGTAAATGATGAATACTAGTCCCTGAATTGTTTGGGTTCATATGAATCTGGCAGGACATGGGTGGGCTTTGGTTTTGCAGTTTGATAATTGCACAACTTGAAGGATCATCAACAGCTGCCCTCTTATAGAATGGTTTTCTCAGCATATGGAAACTACATTGGGGTTAAGAAGGGCTCAACATTGAAGTGGGATTCCTGGGAGTGTAGTGGATTGTTGTTGTTGTGAAGTGCTATAGAGTTGGTTCCCTGTATAGGGTGTCTGAAGAGCAGCTGGTGAGCTTGAACTGCCGAACCTGCAGTTCAAATGGCTTTGCAGTGTGGCACATTAACCCACAGCGCTACACCAGGACTCAGGCTGGGATTTAATCTCAAGGTCAGTTTTTGGAATCTACCAGCCGATTCTCAGGATAAAGATGAGACTTTCTGCTCCTGTGAAGGTTTACAGGATTGGAAACCCTACATAGGGTCACTATGAGTCAGAACCACGGCACATAATCACCCCTACCAGCATTGAAGCAAACTGACTGACATTAGCCAGGGTTCTAGTGGTAATTCAGTGAAACCACTCCCCGCCCCCACAAAGGACCAAAATAGGGGTAGCAACATGGACTCAAACATAAATGTGAGGATGTTATAGGACCAGGCAATGTTTCTTTCTGTTATACATAGGTTTGCCATGTGTTATAACAGACTCAATGGCACCCAGTTACAGCAAGTCCTTAGCAAACAAAAGGGTGGTGTATCAGTTCATATGTACTAAGTTACAGTGTTGGGTTATTTTTTTTCCACTTCTTCTTGGCCTAATCAGAAGATTTTGTCTTTCTCACCATTCTTTTCTTATTTCCATTCTAAAAAGATTGAGAAGCTGATGGAATTACACATCTCTGAATCATAACGACAGCAAGAAACATTGATGTCTGTAGAAGTGTATGGGGAGGACATGGATACAGCCTGGTTTGAGATTGTGTAGCACAAAGTCACCTTTTCTTTCCTGTGTAAGTGGGGGGAATTTCTCCTTTGATAGTTTTAACTTGTCTTTCTTCCCCTGTCCCACCCCTTGTTTATCTAGTCATACATTTCTCAAGAGTTTTTCCTTTTGATCCTTCACCTTTCATTTTCCTCCCATTATCCCATTGTCCAAGACAAAGATGAGGCATTTTTAGTTACTGTTTGATGAAAAAGACAATCAGGATTGGGGTATTGGAAGAAAAAAGACTTGGTGATGAATGAAATACATTAAGGAATTTTTGTGTGATAGAACAGACTTCTCATTTCTTTCTGTTTTGCTTTGTTTCCCCCCTTTCTTTCACTATCTTAGCTATCTAGTACTGCTATAAAAGAAATACCTCAGGTGGATGGCTTTAAAAGATAGAAAATTATTCTCACGCAGTTTAGAAGGCTAAAAGTCTAAACCCAGGGAATCAGCTTTAGGGGCAGAATTTCTCTATCTTGGCTCTGGAGGAAGGTCTTTGTCATCCATCATCTTGTAGATTTCTCAGTGCAGGGATGCGAGGTCCAAAGAAAATGTTCCTATCCTGGCTCTTCTTTCTTGGGGGCAGGCAGAACCTCTTATCTCTGCTTGTGTTATCTAATCCTGCCTCATTAATATCATAGAAGTGAGGATTGACAACACATAGGATAATTACATCAGATAATAAAATGGAGTATAATTGCATATTACTGAGAATCATGAAACATCAACCATATTTCAGTGAAGGACTTTCTGTATTCCTTCCAACTTCTTTTGATGTTTTCTTCAGCATTCAATATTTTGCTCATGTTGTTGTTGTTTTGAAGTGCCATCAAGTCAGTTCTGACCCATAGTGACCCTGTATAGGGTTTCTGAGGAGCAGCTGGTGAGCTTGAACCACCAACCTTGCAGTTCAAATGGCTTTGCAATCTCGTGCATTAACTCACAGCGCCACACCAGGACTCCCTTGGATCCTTGCTTATAGGATCCTTCAACATTACAAGTCAAGGCATGAATATCTGATAGCGTAATGGTTACGAATTGGGCTGCTAACCTCAAGGTCGGCAGTTCGAAACTACCAGCCATTCCGTGGGAGAAAGATGAGGCTTTCTGCTCCCATAAAGATTTACAACCTTGGAAACCCTGTGCAGGGTCACTATAAGTCAGAACCAACTTCACAGTACTTAACAACAACAACCGTCAGCTAGAGAAATTCTGAATGTGTTCTTCCCTTTTGGTCTTCTAAATCCAGACTTTTTCAGCTTTTTCATCTCCTTATTCCATTTGCTTAAGCATCAGTATGCTGCATAGCCATTTCAAAGTCTCTTCTGACATCCATTTTGGTCTTTCAATTCCTTATAGTCTTCTTCTTTTTTTATATTTTGCTTTCTTTCTCTGTGATGCTCTTGATGTCATCCCACCACTCTACTCGTTTTTGGTCATTCATGGATAATTCATCAAATCTGTTCTTGAGATGATCTCTAAATTCAAGTGCCTCTCTTGGACTTGTTTTAATTTTCTTCAGCTTCAGCCTAAACTTGAATCTGAGCAATTGATGATCTATTCCACAGTCTGCCCCCAGGCCTTGTTTTGACTGATGATATTTCTTTCCACAGATGTAGTCAATTTGATTTCTGCATATTTTATTTGGTGAGGTCCATGTGTATAATTATCATTTTGTGGTTTAAAATTAGGAAAAGTGTGCATTAGGGTTGTACTCTTTTATCATACTTATTCAGTCTGTATGCCGAGCAAATAATCTGATAAATTGGATTGTATGAAGAGAAATGTGGCATCAGGATTGTAGGAAGATTCTTTAACAATCTGCAATATGCAGTTGATACAACCTTGCTTGAGGACTTAAAATACTGATGAAGATCTAAGACCACAGCCTTTGGTATGTGTTGCATCTCAATGTAAAGAAAACAAAAATCCTCACCACTGGACCAATAAATAACATCATGCTAAATGGAGGAAAGATAGAAGTTGTCAAAGATTTCATTTTGCTCAAATCAACCATCAACACTTATGGTAGCAGCAGTCATGTAATCAAACAACGTATTGCATTAGGCAAATGCACAAGACTGCTTTAAAATGTTGGATCAGGCAAACCTATAAGGACTAAGGTGTGCCTGACCCAAATTATGGTATTTTCTATGTGAAATTTGGACAGTGAATAAGGAATACCATAGAAGAATTGATGAATTTGAGCTATGGTGTTGGAAGAGAATATTAAAAATACCATGGATGGCCAAAAGGACAAACCTATCTGTGTTGGAAAAAGTACAGATAGAATGTTCCTTGAAAGCTAGGATGGCCAGACTTTGTCTCTCTTACTTTGAACATATTATCTGGAGGGACCAGTTTCTGAAGAAGGATATTATGTTTAGTAAAATGGAGGATCAGAGAAAAAGAGGAAGACTCCCAATGAGATGGACTGACACAGTGGCAGCAGCAATGGGCTCAAATGTAACAATGATTGTGAAGTTGACACAGGACTGAGAAGTGTTTCTTTCTGTTGTGCATAGGGTCATTATGTGTTGGTACTGACTCTATGGCACCTAACAACAGCAACATGTTGTTTATTAAAGGTATTTACAATGAAGATGTCATTGGTCTTGCAAAATTCTATCATGCAATCTCCAGAATCGTTTCAAGGCCATATTATGAAGACTGATGATACTAAAGGAAGAATTCCAGACTGCACTGAAGATATTGGCAAAAAACAAGGCTCCTGGAATTGATGGAATACAAATTAAAATCTTTCAACAAACTGATGCAGCACTGGAGGCATTCACTCATCTATGCCAACAAATTTTGAAGACAGCTGCCTCACCAATAGATTGGAAAAGTCCATATCTGTGCCATTCCAAAGGGAGGTGACCCAAGAGAATGCAGAAATCATCAGAAAATATCATTAATAAGACATGCAAGTAAAATTTTGCTAAAGATAATTTAGAAAATGGTTGCAACATATATTGACAAATAACTTACCAAAGGTGCAAGTTGAATTCAGATAAGGATGTGGAACGAGGGATATACTTGCTGACATTAGATGGATCTTGGCTGAAAGCAGGGGATACCAGAAAGATGTTTATCTGTGCTTTCAATTGTGAGGATCATGGCAAGCTATGGACAACATTGCAGAGAATTAATATTCTGGAACAGCATATATAAACCAAGAGGCAGTTGTTCAAACCAAACAAGGGACCACTGAATGGTTTAAAATTAGGGTTATGTTCTTTCACCATATTTATATAATTTATAAGGAGCTCTGGTGGTAGCATAGTGGTTATGAGTTGGGCTACTAATGTCAAGTTCAGCAGTTCAAAACTACCAGACATTCTGTGGGAGAAAGATGAGGCTTTCTGTTCCTGAAAGGATTTATAGCCTCAGAAACCCTATGCAGGGTCACTATAAGTCAGAACCAACTCCACAGCACATAACCACCACCACCACCATTCAGTCTATATGCTGAACAAATAATTTGAGAAGCTGGCCTATATGAAGAAAAATGTGACATTGGGGTGGAGGAAGACTCATTAACAACCTGTGATGTAAATGATACAACCATGCTGGCTGAAAGTGAAGATGACTTAAAATACTTATTGATGAAGATCAAAGACCACAGTCTTCATTATGGGTTGTACCTCAATGTAAAGAAAACAAAAATTCTCAGCACTGGACCAATAAATAACATCATGATAAATGGAGAAAAGACTGAAGTTGTCAAAGATTTCATTTTTTTTCAGATCAACCATCAATACTTATGGAAGCAGCAGTCAAGAAATCAAACAGCTTAGTGCATTAGGCAGATCTGCTGCACAAGACCTCTTTAAAGTGTTGAAGGGCAAAGATGTCAGTTTGAGGAGTAAGATATGCCTGATCCAAGCTAGGTACTTTCAATAGAGGTTATTTCAAATGCATGTGAAAGTTGGACAATGAATAAAGAGAACCATAGAAGTATCAATGCATTTAAATTTTAGTGTTGTGTTGTTATTGTTGTTGTTAGGTGCCATCAAGTCGGTACTGACCCATAGTGACGTTATGCACAGCAGAACGAAACACTGCCCGATCCTGGGCCAACCTCACTATTGTTGCCATGCTTGAGTCCATCGATGCTGCCATTTGGCCAATCCATATTGCTGGGGGTCTTCCTCTTTTTCTCTGACCCTCCACCTTACCAAATATGATATACTTCTCCAGCAACTGGTCCCTCCTGACAATATGTCCAAAGTATGAGAGACAAAGTTTGGTCATCTTGGCCTCCAAGGAGCACTCTGGATGCACTTCTTCCAAAATGGATTTACTGGTTCTTTTGGCAGCCCATGGCACTTTCAATATTCTCCTCCAACACCATAGCTCAAAGGTATCCATTCTTCTATTGTCTTCCTTATTCAGTGTCCATCTTTCGCATGCATATGAGGTTATTGAAAACACCATGGCTTGGGTCAAGCACACCTTAATCCTTAAGCTGACATTTTGCTCTTCAACACTTTAAAAAGGTCTTGTGCAGCAGATTTGCCTAATGCAATAATTTTGTAGGAGAATATTAAAAGTACCATAGACTTTCAAAAGAATAAACAGATCTGTGTTGAAAGAAACATCGCCAGAATGCTCCTTAGATGCCAGAATGCCCAGACTTCACCTTTCATACTTTGAACATATTATCAGGAGGGCCCAGTCCCTGGAGAAGGACATCATGTTTAGTAAAATGGAGGGTCAGTGACAAAGAGAAATATCCCAGTGATATGGATTGGCACAGAGGCAGCAGCAATGGGCTCAAGTGTAGCAAAGATTGTGAGGTTGGTGCAAGACCAGGAAGCATTTCGTTCTATTGCTGTGATTCTCTACCAACTGAAAACCGAGACAACAACAACAGCAATGGCAAATCATGGTCTAGCCAAGTTGACACATATTTGGGGGCACACAATCCAATCCATAATGCTTACTTTGTCCTAAATTTGGGCTATTTCTTTATGAGATAAATGTTTCTTTCCTTGGCTTCAGAGGCACATGTACATATCTATGTAAAACAACAGTCTTGAGCACATATTTCATGGTACATACCCTATACATTCCTTTATCTTTGTATATAGTGCCAATTGAAGTTGGTCAGATTTGCCCAGGTACCATTGTCTCCAGATATCCCTATCCTTACAATTGTGTATTATTCCACAAGTTTTTGGCAAAGGCCTGCTGGGAAATCCAATGTCTTGGTCAAAGATACTTTGAAGAACTAGTGAAAAAGGTAATTCTTTTTTGTACAAAACTCACTGATTCATAAAAAAGCAAGACCTAGAAGACTTTTAGAGATCAAGCACCTCTTCTTTTTACAGTAAAAGAAACAGTCTCGAGAAAACAAGTGAGTTGCCCAGGACCCCTATTTTTGATAGGATTCAGACTAATATTTATATGCCCATTTTAGTACTCTAAAGTAGTTAGGGGTCTTTCCCTCCTCTCTTTAAATCCTGGAGAGACAAATATGGGGACTTTATTCCCAGTTGCTTCCTTCAGTTCTCAAACTCATCAGCTTCTACACTGAGAGACTTATTTGCACTTTTTTCTTCTTGTCTCCTGAGATTCCTTGGTCACAGTCCAAGCTGACACCATCAAAATTTTTCCCCTGTGGCCAAAAGACACTGTCAAAATCTTATTTGGAACTGAAGAGAGAAGGTCTTAGAACTCTTGTTTCTGAAGACTCAGCTAAGTCTCTACCTGACTCAGCAGAGGTTTCTGGAATGTCCCTGCCCTATGTCAATAAGCTCTCAGGAAGTATAATTGTTGCTTCTCCGCTTCTGTAAGACCAAAAAATCTGATGATGACCCCTGAAAAAAAATTCACACATGTAAACATAGCAATCTCTACTCTATGAATAACCCTCATTAAAATGAAGACATTGTATATGCTCATCTTTTTTTTTTTTTTTCAGTATCATGGGAGGTCCTCGTTTGCAGATGCCAACAATAACCCACTTTTGAGAAGTTTCCATGTGTTTTCATTTTTTCTTGCCAACTTGAATCTAAGGTTTAATGCTGGTCTTCCTCTTTCTATGTTATGGTGACTTTTAGGGCTCATCCCCACCTCCCAATCTCATATTCCCTTCAGAAGTTGTAAGCATTATCCAGTTGATTTATTCAAGAAGTTCAGCAGGGATTAATTCATCATGCAATTAAAATAGCAACATAATGTTTTCCCTTGGACTGAAGAGCTATGACTATTCTAGTCTCTTTTTGAAAATAGACCACATAACATTAGACATAGCACAGAGGTCTCTTTCTCTTAGAAAGCAGTGGGAGTGATAGAAGTGGTTCAGCTGTTGGCAGAAGTGGAGAAAAAGCCCTGGGACTCAGAGACAGGGGGCCAAAGTGTCTAGGACTGAAGGCTGGGTGCTGCACAGGAGTGTTTGGAGATTGCAAGCCTGTTGCATACGCAAAGTTTATCAACATCCTCACCCTATCCCTTCTCTCTGTGTTTTTATATACTGACCTGCAGACTGGAAGATTGTAAGGGTTATTCTACAGAGCTCTAGGGCACAGTGTAAGAAAGGCAATAGTGAAAGAAGTCTGGAACCAGAGAAATAACAACTTGTTAAAATTAGAAATGATCAAAATTTATTTAGAGATTATTTTAATTTAGCTTATGATTTGGAAAAGAAAAGAAATAGATTCTGAACAGTCTGACTTGCTCAAATTCACAATCAGTGGTACAGTAAAGGACACTAAAAAATGAACACCCTAGGTGGTCTCTTCAAAATCATTCTCTACATTGGTAAGTCGTATACCAACTTTAGATCTCCAAACACTCTCACACAGCTAGGTCACAAATGTTTATTGAGTATAAATATTTAGTGGCCTCTGTGCTTCCATAGCATCCTGTGATACCTTCATCATTTTTCTAATGGTATTGAACTCATCTGTTTCTGACTCTGCCCCATCCACTGGTTGTGTCGACTAAAAATAGGTCTTGTTAATTTTGTATCACTGGTACTTATATTGTTGATTTTTTTTTGCACACAAAACTCTGCTTGAAATATTTAAGAATATATAAAAGCACATTTCCTTTTATTCCAGCAACTCACAGCCTAGTAGGATTTTAAAGATATACATACCTGATTCTTGTATTCCCTGTCTTAGTTAACTATTGCTGCTATAATAGAAATGACACAAGTAGATGGCTTTAGCAAACAGAAATTTATTCTCCCACAGTTTAGGAGGTTTGGCATTTAAATTCAGAACACTGGCTCATAGAAAGGTCTTTGTCTTCTTTTAGCATCTGTAGACCCAGCATTCCTTGGAGATCTCCATGTGTCTTGCTATCAATCTTCCCAAGAATCTTGGAGTTCCACAGTGCAGGGATCGCACATCCAAAGGATACACTCCATTCTTGGCTCTTCTTTCTTGGTGATAGTATGTCCCTCTGAGCTCTGCGTGCATGTTTAATTTCTTTTATATCTCAAAAGAGATTTACTCAAGATAAGACCTAATCCTGTAGATTGCATCTGACCCCATTAACATCATAGAAGTGAGGGTTTACAACAGATAGTGTAATTACATTAGATCAGGGTTGATCACATCATGGAAGTGATTAGATCTCACTATAGATATGATTACTACATCTTCACTGCTAAACCACTGAGAATTCTGTTCAGCTAAGTTGAACACAAAACCTTAACTATCACAGTCCTCCCCTTGTCAAGTTGGTACCTTAACATTTACCTAAACCATACACATTCTCGAAATAAAGAGAAGTATAAATTCATGCTTACACTTAATATAATGCAAACTACCCATTAACTTCATTATATGATCACAAAATTTTTCCAAGTCCAAATTCCAACCTGGGACAAAACTCCTCTTTATCTGAATCTATAATGCAAGTTGTCTGCTTCCAAATACAGTGGTGAACAGACAAAAGGTGGCATTTTATTACATATAAATGGGAGAGATTGGAAGGAAAGGAGGTACAACAGACACCAAGAAAGTAAAGAATCCAGCAGAAAAATTTACACTAGCTCTTAAGTCTTGGAAAGAATTGTCTGTTCTCTGAGGTCATCTAGGCAATGGCCCTTCTTTCCAGCCTCTAGATACTGACCATACACTCTGGATTCTGGGTAGAGGGTCCTGAACTCTGGGCTTCAGCTCTTTTTCAATCTCTTTGAGATTGAAGTAGTGCTTCTTCCCCAGATCCTTGTCCCATGCTTTCTAGTTCCTTGATTTTATGAAGAGTTAATTTGTTCTCTACTTTGTTCATGTTACAAAGGTCTTTAATGCTACTGATATGTGCCCAGAGTCACCCCACTGCACAGGGAATCCTACCTGAAGGTACTCCATGGATCAGCTCATGTCCATTTTGTGTTAGTCTCATGGTTCTGTTCCTTCAATTTCTGTGCTGGTTCTTCTTAGCATGTGTGCTGTCTTTGGTGTTACAACTCTCCTTACTTCCTTTGACCCCCTCATCAGAATTTCCTTTGACGTCCATAATTCAACCAATAGTATCTTCTAGGCAATTTAGGTTTTTACTATTAAGCAGCTCTGTACTTTTGCAGCCATTGTTCATTATCCAATTCCAAAACTGTTTTCAAATTCCAGGTGTCCGTTACAGCAGCACCCTACTCCCAGTACCAAATTCTGTCTTAGCTTTATGGTGCTGTTATAACAGAAATACCAAAAATAGATAGCTTTAGCCAATGGAAGTTTATTTTCTCATGGTTTAGGAGATTAGAAGTCTGAATTCAGAGCACTGACTCAAGAGGAAGATCATTATTTCCTTTCAGTATCCCTTGGAGATCTCCGTATGTCTTAGTAGCAATCTTTCCCTGGGTCTAGATCTTCACAGTGCAGGGACCCCAGATCCAAAGGATGTACTCCACTCCTGACTCTTCTTCCTTGGAGGCAATGTTAGGTAGTTATAACAGGGAACAGGGGCTAACTACAAATCAGACATGAAGAATGAAGGCAATGACCTGACCTGTCAGGAGAGTCTAGCATAAGGAAAGCTAGAACAAGGGACTTTCACCAAAATCAAGCATGCACAGAGAAGAATAGGACTGATCTCATGTGAACAAGGAAATATACATAATACCATGATAATAAATCAGCATTATAGTTAGCTTATGAATACAATTATAACACTGATGTAATGGGAAAGAAGTACATCAGACCCAGGAAGAAATGACCAATTATGAACTTTAAATTATGATGGGAAAACATAGGAATCAGGAGACAATTATCAGGAGACCCAGAGCCCACCCCAAAGGGAAGCAGCATAAAAAGTTAAACTAGGAACGGACTTGACACTTCATCTCACTTGCCAGGTGGAAGCCAGTTCTCTCTGTGAGAATATCTATGCTCTCTTTATTAAACTTTCTTGCTTGCTTAGATCTCCTTTTGTGGCTGCATTGTGCCTATGCTCTACCAAGTCTTTGAAGAGACAGTAAGAATGAACCAGGATGCGTCATCTCATTCATCTGTACTGTAACATTTTTGGTGCTTAAGCTCGGGAACTGTTTGCACATCATCTGAACTCCCAGCTAAGTTCTCCTTTCTTCCCTCACTACTAAGATGGCTACCGCTTTGAAAAACTGCTTATTTTTCTGCCTGGGAGCTCTTGCACACCACCCAAAGTGTAAATACAACTTATATGTTCCTCAGGTCAGTGCTGTATTTCTGGGATCTTTTTTTCTTCTATTTTCATATTTCTATTCATGGTCATGCTTTGAGGCAGACAGACATCATTTATATAAGCTTCTAGGAAGGTCATTGAGTCCAAATACATAAGAGGCATTTTCTGCCTCGGGTGCAAGGCTTTCGACATTCCCACATGAGTGATAACCTAGCAGAAGTGTTGCTTGTGACCAAGATGATGTACAGGTGCCTCAGAAAGACTTCATTTTTATCAACACACTGTTAAAAAAAAAAAAAAAAAAAAAGGACTCTTCCAGAGAGTGCCACATAATGTCCCATCCACCAAAGAACTCTTATGTCCTCTCAGCTGGCACCACAGGACACCCAGGAAGAACAGAGACATGTAAAAGGGAGGATGCGATTAAGGGAGTGACTTTTCCAAGAAGCCCCTACCTATAATCATCACATCTGTGGACCCAAAACACAATAATCAGAGACCCTGTGATTAAAGACACAGATCCATGCTGCTATTATTACTGATCACATGCTTGTTTGCTTGGCTGCTGTTGCTTTAAAACCACTACCTCTTTCAAGCTCAGAGAGGGAACTTGCCTCAATGCCCCTCCCCTATTTATGTGACTCGTTTTTTGCTGCAGGATTCCTTTATTTTGGAAAACTCACTACTCCATGGCTTTTAGGGGTACTCCATGAGACAGCTCTGCTTCAGTTTTCTGGTGGACATAAAGTTTGGGATGAGACTCAACAAAGACTAGACTTCCTCTAAGGTTTATTTCTTGAAAGTTATGTGCAAATACTTATCTACAGAATTATGTCCCATGAAGAACTGTTGGCTGACTGATCCTTTCTGGTCTTACTAATTTTTCTTTGAAGGTGAGAACAGTGGTGGTGGTGGTGGTGATTATGTGCCATGGAATTAGTTCTGACTCATAGTGACCCTGTACAGTATGAGTTCAAAAGTCTGACATTTCCCGCAGTCAGAACAACCAGGAATCAGCACTGTGATTCGCTAGAGAGGTTGACAGTCCCTCCTTAGAGGTGCTCACCCAGCTGGGAAACCATTGTTGCAGAATTGTCCCAGGAAAACCTGAGGCCTTAGCACCTCTGTTTTTGTGGGGAAGTTTCAGGGGGACATGCTGACCTCTCCCTGGGTGCATTTTCACCTGGTTATGGGTCCTAGGATAGTGGCTGCATGGTCTAGGGACTCACTCTCTTGTCTTGGGTATCAAGAGGCAAGCTTCATCAATTCCTAATAACTCCCTTTTGGGATTCTTACTAAAGAATTGGAAGAGCATTAATTTTGTCATCTTGTAAAAAAAGAAATTAATGTTTTCCTGTAATACTGCTTGACCCCAGTATACTCTGGGGAACCAAGCAATGACCAGTAAATGTAAGTTTAAATTACAACAACTTTTTACCATTAGACCTATTCTGTAGAGGGGAAGGAAAGTGGCCAGAAGTTTCCAGTTCAAGACTTCATGACCCTTAAAGAAGACACAGAATGATGCAGGAGTTGTGTAGAAATGAGTCACCTATAAAAGCCACTAAAAACGGTACCTAAAATTGAAGAACATAAGAAGCTGAAATCAAGCCCCAGTACCCCTCTCCTGAACTACCCACCTCTCTCTAGTCTCTTACCTTTGCAAGAGGTTTCAGGGTCCAGCAGGCAACTCTTGAGCAGATTTGAAAACAGTGCAAGGAGACTCTAGGGAGATTTTCAGAAAGATCCACTAAGTTGATTGAAGAGTGAATAATTTGACTTTTGAACTTACTTGAAAAGACATCCTGCTTGTCCTCTCTAAGTGTTGCATGATGGAGGAGACAAAATGTATCTGAGCAGCTGCCAAAAATACAGAGATAATTTACATGTTTACCAACAGAAATTGCCAGTTGGGAATTTGGCTGTCCCTTGTGCAGATTCCCTGTGGAATTACTAACAGGGACAAACCGGAATAACTGCAAGGAACCACATGATATTTTGCCTTCTGGGATGAATGAAATAGTCAAGATTAAGTCTGTTAAATTTTCTAAATTAACAGAAATCATTCAAGGTAAGAATAAAAACCCAGCCCCTTTAGAGGATGCCGGGTCGAGGCTGTTACTAGGTATATTAATCTAGACCCCAATTTGTCTGAAGGTACTGTAGTTGTAAATACTGCTTTTATCAATCAGTAAATTACTGACATCCACAGAAAATTATGAAAACTAGCATTAGGTCCCCAAATACTCCCATTTCATCTGCTAGAAATACCCACCATACTCTACAACAATTGGGATATGGAAGTGAGAGGGAGGGACTGCCAAAAGGTTAAGCTTGTACAATAATTGCTTCCATTGTGGAAAGCCTGGACCCCCTTGTTGGGAACATCGAACCTCAATGGAAAAGTTACCAATCTCTACAATACCATGTCCTCAATGTTGTAAGTTGTGTATTAGATGCATGACTGTCAGTATTCCTCAGGGAGCTCTGTGAAAGTCACAAGAGCTTCTTGGCCACTGAAGAACCTGAGGAGTGATGGAGCTCAAGGATGGCAATGACTCCTGCACACACCATTGCCATCTCTCACAAGGAGCCCTGGGTCATAGTTGACATGGCCAGTAAGTTTATTCAAATTTTAGTAGACATAGGAGCCACTTATTCAGGCTCAAAAACCTTTAGCAGTTCTCTCTCCCCTTCATTTTATATTTTTGTTGGCACTGATGTGATTCCTATGAAAAGGAGGGAGGCTAACAATTGCTGTATGTGTAGAAGGCATCCCCTTCTCCTAGGAAATAGAAAGCCTCGGTTTCAGGGGCATCCATTGTGTAAAAGGGAATCTTTAGAAACATCTTCTTTTTGCTAAAACACTCAAAGACTCTGAGATAACCACTTTATAAATAATCCCTAAAACCATAAACTCATCCAGAGACTATGGATGATTTCAACCACCTTTGTTTAAATAATGAACTTCAATTGAATACAATACCAAAGACTTTTCATGTAACTTTTTTTGTGTTGGGATCAGATTATGATTTTTGGTATAATTGGACACAGGGTCTTAACTCTACAAAATCATCCTTGTGACAGTGTGGTCCCCTGACTGTTGGCTACCACTACCTGAGGTACACATACCCAAACCAGCCTGAATATTTGCCATCACACTTTCTAAGCACTTTGGTTTAGATCCTGACAATTCCAGTAACTGGGAAAATTCCTTCTCCTTGTGTTTGGAAGAAGGATTATGGTTTTTCTTCCAAGGTAAGAGCAAGATAACATGGACACTCTTGTGTCTAATTACAATTTAAAGTACAGGGGAACCACTGGTAGTTTCGAACTGCCAACCTTGAGGTTAGCAGCCTGATTTGTAACCACTACGCTACCAGAGCTCCTTCACAAGGGGTAAGGGGAATTAAATTCAAAATCAGCCCAAGGGTTATTCCTATGGAGCTGAGATCAGACATGCCTCTACCCTATAACTTTCTCTACCTTATTCTGATACCAATCATTCCTTCCATAGTACTCTCGGTTTCACATCTGGGTTCAACCACCCATTGCAATGGTTACACAGAGCTCAGAGACAGTACTCATGATTATGGGGTTTATTAAGGAAGTGAACTGGGTACAACTCAGGATCAAAATCAATTCAGGATGTAGTAGGTCTCCAGTCAGGAATGCCTCTTCTCTGTCATACTACGTCATACATGCCTCACTCTTATGTTCATCCTCTCAGCTACGTGGCTCCTCAGCCACTGCTCTGTTCTAGCAAGTGTTACAAAGCACCTTTAGCCATTCTGTAAATGCCCAAAGGGCATACTCTGCAAGCCAGGTTCCTGCCCATAGGCATTCATGGTTTGGGAAGTCAGAAGATGTTCTGCTTCTCCAGGGTTCTGCTTCTGCTGCTGATTCTTTTCCAGGTAAGGATCTCATGCTCTGCTCATTGCTATTCTTTTTTGATGGTCCTGGGATTGTCCTTCCTGCTTCTGAGATGCCTCCTTGAAACCTAGCAGGATGGCAAAACTAACCAATCCCAGTGTTAGAGTCCTATGCACCCTGTTTGCATGATCCCTTTATACCAGTCATGTCATTGGACTACTGGACATGAGAAGCACTGGACTGCTAACCACAAGGTTGGCAGTTAAATTCACCAGATGCTTCTTGGGAACCCTATACAGGGTCACTCTGAGTCAGAACTGACACCATGGTACTTAACAACAACAACCCAATCATTTGGTGGGAAGCGTAGTGGTTACGAATCGGGCTGCGAACCTTAAGGTCAGCAGTTCGAAACTACCAGCCGCTCCGCGGGAGAAAGATGAGGCTTTCTACTCCGGTAAGGATTTACACCCTCGGAAACCCTGTACAGGGTCGCTATGGGTCGGAACCGACTCGACGGCACTTAACAACAACAACAACAACAAGACTTTGGATAGAAAAGTCATATCAAGTAAATTCTAGATACCACAATATTTCTCTTGTTTTCCCTTGCTTGTAGAAATTTATTTACTAGTATAACCCACAGTGCCATACCAGGACTTCAGTGAAATAAATACCTGCATATCAATATGTTAAACATTAGTGATTTTTCTAGGATTCATATTACGTACATATGGATTTAGCAAGAACATTTTTCTTGGCAACATTGTTTACAGTTCCCGAGATTCATATGGAATCTAAGTATCTAGCTATCCAGGACTAAGTAAAATATAAAACATCCATATAATAAAACACAATTCATTATAAATTTCAATCTGTGAGGTAAAAAAATGGTAATCCCATTCTTGGTAACCGCTTGCATGTCTTTATTCAGAGTCTTTCTGAGAATCTCTTCTGTTTATTGGTTCACTGTATAAATATATAAATTTCTCCATAAAATGGGAGTTAAGCACAGGAGACATAGGAAAAGTGACAGCACAAGAAGCTTCTGGAGTTATGAGTTAGAAGAACCAAAGAATAATCAAAGATGTATGGTGAAGCTAATTCTATGGTCAGGAAGGACTCTATAGAGGATGGAGGGATGGGATTCATATACAGGCCACACTCAGGTTATATTTGCTTTTATCATTATTACTGTGATTTGAAGTAAATTCCATGGGCTGTGCCCCCAAATCTTGGAGATCATAAATCTATCCTTTAAATGGATCAAAGGATCTGTGAAGTTGAGAGTCAAGAGTGTTTTTAAAACTTACCAAGTTCAGAGGACTGGGGACATATTTGACTATGGAGGCAAATGGCATAAATTCATTTCTTTTCACCTGTGGAAAAAGGGTCAAATGCTGTATAAGTTCAGCCTGAAAAATCTCATGTAGATCACTTGACTGTACCACTGTTCACTACTGCCACCACTGACAATATTTCTGTGTATTATCTTGTACTCTGCTGAAGCTGTTAAAACCACCCACTCAGCATTCCAAGGTTGTAAAGCTCTTAGGACATCTGCAAGGGCACTGGGATGGATCAGTCCTTTCATGACCTAGCAGATTAGGGAGTCTGCACTTAATTCCCTGTGGTTTCCTTGTCCCCTGTAAGAACATACCAATCTGAGAATAGTATCTCAAGAGATGACTTAAAGATTACTATTCTGAGTATCCAGAGAACATTTACCACTTAATTTGAAGGACTTTTTGAGAATATGTTGATTTCTCTGACTGAATTTTTGGCTTGGTGATTACAGACTTCTGTAAGTGTCATATTTAACCCTTTTTTGGGGGTAAGACTTTGACAATAGCATATTGAGTGTATAAGTTTAGGAAACCTCATTTGGTACCTTGAATATAGAAACCAAAAAAAAAAAAAAAATAATAATAATAATAATAATAGTAAAACATTGAATGAAAGAGTCAGTGGTATCAGTGTTTTGGGTTATAAAACTGAATTCAGAGTCATACTTTTTTGGTAACCAATTTTGTGATGTTAGCAAGCTAAGCCGCTGCATTGTCTGGGGTTCTTCATGAGAAAGGTCCTTAATTCCCAAATTAAATGGGATATAAAAAAAAATAGCAAGAAGTAAAAAAATTACACTTGAAAGTTCTATATAAGTGTTTTGAGAATGTAATATTTCTTATCTACATATACAGCCCACATAGATGGCTATGCATTTATAAAACATCTTCATAAATCAAATGAAAAGTTTCCACAAACTTATGAGTCTATCTTTACAGTTAATTTTTCTGGTTGTTTCTGTTAAAGGTATATAGGGATTAAAGAAATAGAAAATAGGGATGGATGCAGAAAAAAAAATAGGAAGGAAAAATAAGTTTGCTTTTGTAGGTGGAGAAATAAAAATAATATCTCTGTGAAATTCCTCAACATAATTAACAGCATATATACAAACCCAACAACAACATTATTGTCAATGGAGAGAAACTGAAAGCATTTTTTTTTTTTTTTTTTTATGAAAGGGAACCTGACAAGGATGCCCTTTATCATTACTCCTATTCTATATTGTGTTGGAAGTTTTAGTCAGAGTTATAACACATGAAAGGGGAATTAAAGGCATCTATATATGAAAAGAAGAAGTTATATTCTTTCTATTTGCAGATGATATGATGTTATACTTAGAAAATCCCAAAGACTTAGCAAGAAATTATTGGAACTCACTGAAAGATTCAGCAAAGTGGCAGAGCATAAGAACAATATACATAAATCAGATTTGTCTACATTAATAAAAACAGCTTTTAGATGAAAATTAGGAAAATAGCATTTACAATAACCATCCAATATTTAGGAATAAAACTATTCAGAGTAACAAAAGACCTGTACAAAGAAAGCAACAAAAAAGTACTACAGAAAACCAAAATAGACTTACAAAAATTAAGGAATATACAATGCTCATGGATAGGAAGACTGAACACTGTGAAAATGTCAATACTACCCAAAGCAATCTATAGATATAATGCAATCCGAATCCAGATTCTGACATCATTATTTAAAGAGATGTATAAAATTATTACTAATTTTATGTGGAAAGGGAAGAGACCTCAGATGAGAAAAGAATTGCTTAAGAGGAAGAACAAATCAACAGACTTCTGTGAACCTGGGTGAAGACCTGGTTGGCCAGCAGTGTGGCAAGACCTGGGGACTCTTGGGTCCAGAGTCAGTGACATAGCCACAGAGGACTAGA
>NW_006408740.1:4824010-4828196 GCF_000296735.1 Chrysochloris asiatica
ATGGCAATGAGAGACAATATACGATAAAATGAATGTAAAACTAATGTTCTCCCATGTAAACTATCACATAATTCACAATAAAACATTAAAAAAAAAGAGGAAGAACAAAGTTGGAGGTCTATCACTCCCTGATCTGATAAGCTACTACACAGCCTAAGTGATCAAAACATCCTGGTACTAGTACAATAGAAGATATATAGATCCTGGAACAGAACTGAGAACCCAGAGTAAATCCATCCACATACACTCAGCTGATCTTTGACAATGAGCCAAAATTCACAAAATGGAGAAGAAATATCCTCTTCAACAAATGGTGCTGGCAAAACTGGAAATCAATTTTCAGAATAATAAAACAAGACTCATATCTCACACCAAACTCAACGTGGTTTAACGTCCTAAATGTGAAACCTGGAAATACAAAGATCATCAGTGAAAAGATATGGATGAATTTAGGGGCTCTATTATATGACATAAATACAGTCAAACATAACTAAAAGCACACAAACATTGGAAGACAAAATAGATGACCAGGATCTCCTAATAATTAGATGCTTATATGCATCACAAGAATAAAAAGAGAGCCCACAGACTAGGAAAATTATTTTTGCAATGACATATCAGACAAGGGACTAATCTCTGATTATAGAAAACTATAGCACTCTACAAGAAAAAACACAGACCAACAAAATAAAAAGTGAGCAGAGGGCATGAATAAAGGAAGACATTCAGGCAGCAAACGTATGAAGATATGTTCACAATCATTAGCCATTAGAGATATGCAAGTTAAAACAACAATGAAATATAATCTCACACTAACATTAATAGTACGTTCAGAAAAACAGAAAACAACTGCTGGCAAGGGTGTGAATTTACTGGGACCTTGATACATTGCATGTGGAACAGTAAAATGGTTCAACAAAAATGATATCATGGTCCTTCAGAAAGTTGGAAATAAAAATACCATATGGTACATACACACAATGGAATATTATGCAACTATGAGGAATAACTATGAAACTGAAAAACCACATAATGTGGACGAACCTAGAGGACATTATACTGAATGAAATTAGTCAATCACAAAAGAACAAATATTGTTTGAGACAACTATTGTAAAATCTTGTCAGCATGAAAACATTTTCATGCTGAAACATTTGGGACTAAGAACTATGCTGATTCTGCCTGTAAGGGATAGGAAGAAAGAAACATTATTCACTGGCTAGAGGGTTGATATGTCCTAACTCGGGTGATGGGAAGGGCATTATATAATAAGAGGGAGGTTGACAGAGAATGATTAAGACAGTTGAAGATACAGGGAGGTATGCAAGGGATAAAGGGGATAGAGGAAAATCATGTTATATATACTATCTTGGAATAACAGTGTTCTGTGGGTAGATATATGGACAGATACACAGGCTGAATGGGTATGGGAGGAAGGATATGTAATATACACATAAACATATAATAGTTTGAAAGAAGATATTTGTACATGAGTGCAAACACCCCCATGTATGTGGTAGAGCACACAGCGGGCAAAATGATGAAAACTTAGATATTATCAAAAAGGCCATGAGTTGCTGAGCCTGGGGACTCAGGACCATTGTCTCAGGGGACACCACAGTCAATTGGCATAGCATATTTCACAAAGACACTTCTACATGCTACTTTACTGAGTAGTATCTGGGATCTTGAAAGTTCATGAGCAGCCATCTGAGGTGCAACTATTGGTCTCTCCATGTGCAGACCAAAGATGAGTGATGAGAACTGAAGGTGCTTGGAATCAATTAGTCCAATGACCTAATGGAACATATGAACATCAGTTTTCATGACTCTGAGATGGTAACCAGTTACCACTACCAACTGCTCTGCAAGGGGTCACATTAGAAGGTTCCTGATAGAGTGGGAGAAAATATGGAACAAGACTCAAAATTATTTAAAAAAAAAAAAAGACCAAGCTTACTGGTCATAAAATACTAAAGGGACCTGTAAATATGGCCCTTGACCACCCTTCAGGTCTGGAACGGAAATCACGCTAGTGGTCAAACAGTAGATAGGCGTATAAGGGGTCAATAACACTAGCAAGGTAAGTTCACCATTGAAAGGTCAACATTTACCTAAAAGGGCAATATTTACCTAAGGACAAAGCGGAGAAGGTATGGGAAGGTGGGAGGAATGGCAACAGGAACCACAGGGAGGAAGCAGGATAATTTTGTTGCATGGATGGAATTGCGATCATTGAGACAAAACAAAGTATATGATTTGTTGAACGTAAAACTTATGATCTTATCTGTAAACTTTCACTCAATTCACAATAAAAAGTTTTTTTAAAAAATGAGTTTCCTTATGTAAATCGGGAAGAAACAATGAGAGAAATTCTGTACATGGCTTAACCATGTTCTCATTGTGCATGAATATTAAATATTTCTTTTAGTAATTACTGATTAATGGAGTATCCCACCGGTTTGTGAAAGTTTTCCCTGAGGCATGTGTTATCTAAAACCAATGGAAGGAGTTCAGGAGTCAAATCTTGTTATCACCTGGGTTGTTGTTGTTGTGAAGTGCCATCGAGTCGGTTATGATCCATAGCGACCCTGTATAGGATTTCCGAGAGCAGCTGGTGAGCTTGAACCGCTGACGTTGCTGTTCAAACAGCTTTGCAATTTGGCGTATTAACCCACAGCGCCACACCAGGACCTAGGTAGAATTCAGTTATATCCTGAGGCCTAGTGCTAAGTCTCTTTCGGTGCTGTAGGAAAAGCCCTGGACTGCTAACTTCAAGTTTGGCCGTTCAAACTCCCCAGCTTCTCCTTGGAAAACACTATACAGGGTTGCTATGAGTTGGAACTGACTAGATGGCACTTAACTGCAACAACAGTACTAAGCAGACAGAGCTTGAGGTTCCTGTTCTTTGGGTTGCAATTGAGACAGTTCTAAACAGGAAGTGAGTTAGATAAACCTTTTGTTAGAAATCCCCTCCACTGCCCCACTGTATACAATTTAACTTTGAGTATACTTTGCTGAATCACACTGTTGACAAAATGCAGTAAAGTCCATGCTGTAAATAATGGAAAAAAAGAGGTTGTCAAATTCAACCTCCTTTCTCGTTAACTGTGAGATGGACAGAATCATTAGGGTTTTTCATGAAAAGACCTCAGATAGGGTGCCTGCTTATTTGACTTGAAAAAAAATCAGCCTAGTTCTTAGTTAGGCTCAAGCAAATAAAGCTGTTGAGCTACTTTAAGCTTGAGTTTTGATTAATTTTTCAAGATTATTTAAGAAGAATGAAGTGTAGCTCTTTAGAAAAAGCACAAGGTCGATAGTTCAAACCTACCAGCTGCTCCTTGACAACCCTATACAGGATTCCTATGCTAAGGCAGATGTGTCTGCTGTGTTAAGAGACAACTAGAAATGGAAATAAGACAGATTAGTGTAGTAGTTAGGTATATGGCGTTAGGAGGTGATCTGTGAGTATTACTTTGCTTTTAAAATCCACTTGAGTTTATGCAAATTATTAATTTCAAAACTTTTTTTTTTGTCATGCATAAATCAGAATACTTGTAAAATTAATACCCATCTTAAAGGGTTATTTTGAAGAGTAAGTGAAATTATGTCATACGGTGCTTATAATGTATTAGCTTTCATTCTTATAAATGATATGCCAAATTAGAATTGCGTTCACCTCATCATTTCCAGATACTTTAATTGAGGTTTAGACTTGACATTTAAAACAACTCTGCAAGGGTATGTCCTATGTTTATTTGAATGATTATATATTCTGACTGCTTTGGTGTACATACAAAAAATACAACAACACAGAGAGAATAGAAGCAAATACTATTGAATGATGATGCATGGAGGGAATTGTAATCATTGCAATGAAATGAAATATGATATGATGAATGTAAAGCTGATGTTCTATGTAAACTATCACTCAATTCACAATTAAAACTTTAAAAAAAGTAACATTAAAAAAAAGTAAATAAATGCATTAAAAACAAAACAAGTCTGTAACCCCTCTTTTATTGGATGACAATTCTGACACCAATACATTGTGGCTCTTAGTTGGCTAAACATTTATTGTAGACCTATGGGAGCTCTGGTAGCGTAGTGGTTATGAATTGGGCTGCGAACCTTAAGGTCAGCGGTTCGAAACTACCAGCCGCTCCGCGGGAGAAAGATGAGGCTT
>NW_006408740.1:4832389-4841627 GCF_000296735.1 Chrysochloris asiatica
CACTAGCTCAGGCACCCCTATAGTCACCAGAATGGAGGTGCGCAGACAGCAAGGGGTCAAAGAACAGATACCAAAATAAAAGAATGTCCATACCTTTATCTCCGGGTTTCTGTCAGGTGTCCGTGGCTGCTCTGATCCTTCCCTGCTTGGTCTCACCCAAGATGGTGGCTCCTGGAGCAGCTGAGCATCTTTAATTAGAAAGCAATGTATTTCTTGCTTCTGCAACAAATTCCCCTAGCTGTAAGCCTTCCAACCTTCTAAATATTCCTTTATATGTGGTTCAAAGTTCTGGGACCATCCCCTGAGCCAGCTTGGTCCTGTATTCTGTGTTGTTACTGACTGAGCTCCTTACTGCACTGCCACCTGATCTGCCATATTGTTTGTTCTTCTTTCTTGAGTTTTTAATGACTTTTGCTTTCTTCCTCTATGATGTTCTTGATGTCATTCCACTGTCCTTTGTTTTAGTCATTCGTGACTAATCCATTAAATGTGTTCTTGAGATTTCAGGTGGGGTATGTTCAAGGTCATATTTTGACTCTCATGGACTTGTTTTACTTTTCTTCAGCTTCATACTGAACTTGCATATGAGCAACTGATGGTCTGTTCCATAGTTAACCCCTAGTTTTTTCTTGACTGATGATATTTAACATTTCCACCATCTCTTTCCACAGATATAATCAGTTTGATTCCTGTGTATTTCACTTGGTGAGGTGCATGTGCATACTCATCTTTTATGTTGTATAAAAAAGGTATTTGCAATGAATAAGTTTGTTCTTGAAAAATTCTATAATGGGCTCCCTCAACATCATTTCTTTCACTAAGGCCCTATTTTCCAACAACTGTCCCTGCTTCTTTGTTTCCAATCTTTGCATTCTAATCACTAGTAATTATCAATACATCCTGATTGCATGTTTGACCAATTTCAGACTGAAGAAACTTTAGTGGTTGATGTGTAAGTTTGAACAATAATGGTAATAATTATTCTTCCTTGTAGATATATCTGCCACAGACAGCATTAATACTTTGAGGAGGCAGCTTTTCCTGTCATATTTTGAGTGCATTTCCAATCTGAGGGACTCATCTTCTGGAATTACATATGACAATATCTTTGTGCTGTTCATACTGTTTTTGTCTTCTGGCACTATATCTGAAAAGGTTCCGCTGCTATTCATAAGGTTTTCAGTGGAGAAACATTCAGAAGCAATTCTCCTCTCCTTCTTCCTAGTCTGTGTTAGTCTGGAAGCTCTCTTGGAACCTGTCCACCATGGGTGACCCTGCTGGTATTTTAAATGTTGGTGGCATAATTTCCAGCCTCAAAGCAACATGGGAACCACCACAGTAGGACAAACTGACAGATGAGTGATGGTAGTTAATGGAATTTGTTCATGAACTGAATGGTTGTTGTGACCTCATTCTCATGTGACAAGGGTGCAATGATCAGTTCTAACTTCCATCATGTTCTCTTAAAAGTGCTCCTGAATGGAGTCTGGCAGTCACCTTGTGCCAAGATTGGTGAGTTCCTCTCTTCCCCTTCTGCCAATCACCCCTCACCCCTCATCTCTCAGCCAATTAATTGCCTACAGCTCCCTGTTTAGCTGCTTGGACCCCTCTGTCTACACACCCCCACACTCTATTAATTTTTTAAAAATTTTTTTTATCAGAGACGGGACCAAATTCCCTGGGGCCCTAACTGATGTGTAGACTCTGAGAATATAAACACAATCCCTGTTATTAATCATGGATAATGGAATCCAGAGATGAACTGTCACATAGCTGGCTATTCTGTTGCTGATTCAATGCAACCTCTTAAAAACATACTGAGAAATACACACACTGGTTGGGAACAGAGCATGAAAGAAATTCCAAGGGATACTTCTAATTTTTTTTTGCCATTCTTTAAAAAAATTACAGGAATTCAGAAATTAGAAAAACAAAGAATTAAAAATAGGATAAAGACTTCTAAGGATCTTCAGTTCTGTAGTATGTGGAAAAAGATATTACTTTTACGTCATTTTGTGGGAAGACCTATAACTATTTCAGCATGAAAGTGTACATGGTCCATCTGGTGGCTCTGTCATTACCTAAATTCCTGCTGCCAGAATCATGTTGCTGGGCATATTTTACACTGGGCAAAGTACTGGTCTTGATGTTAGAGGTCTGAATTAAATTTTACTTGACTATTTCTTTGTCTTTGGGTAAATTATTTCACTTCTTTCTAAGTTTTGTTTTACTCATCTGCAAAATGACAATCAAAATATTTACCACACAGAATTTTAATGAGGAATACATGATATCATCTACTTGCCCCAGACCCTGGAAAACAACAACACTTAAAAATGTTAATTTATTTTTATTCTAGAGCGCATCCAAGTTGGCGAGTATTTCAGAAGAATGAAGTTTTACTTTATCCAAACCAGGTCTCATGAAAGCAATAGTTTCTTGGATCCTTTTGGATATATCTTATCTAATGACTCCATGGATTTTTTATTCATAGAAGGGACTAGTTTATTAGCAATGCTGTGTTTTTCAGATTTCTGGTGTCTTCATCAGTCCTCAAGGTAGTAGGCTTATTGATGTTTCAGCTGAATCTGTAAGAATGTTCAGTGGAAACAATGGTTGCATTGTTCTCTCTGTGTTAGCTTAATCAACAATAGGACAAGATGCAAACCATTTCCAAAGTTGAGACACCGCCAGGACACTGGGATGGGAAGCACACTGTTCAGTGAAATCTGCTTTGCTTCTTGTTGTTGGGTGCTGTCATGTAAGCATACTGGCTTTTTGCACAACAGAATAAAACACTGCCAGACCTTGCACCATCCTCACAATTGTTGTTATGTTTAAGCCCATTGTTGCTGTCACTGTGTGCCCATCTCATTGTGGCACTTTCTCTTTTTCACTGATCCCCCTACTTTACCAAAATGGTGTTCTTTTCCAGGGATTGGTCCTGCTTGAAAAACAAGTCCAAAGTACATGAGATAAAGTCTCATCATCCTCCCTTCCAAGGGACATTCTGGTACTTCTTCCAAGACAGATTTGTTTGTTCTTCTGGAATGGAAGCCCATGGTACTTTCAATATTCTTCTGCAACACCATAATTAAAATACATCAATTCTTCTTTGGTTTTTATTATTATTTTTTCCAGCTTTCACACACATATGTTGTTGTTGTTAAGAGTTGATTCACATGTGAGGCAATTGAAAATACCATGGGTTAGGCATACCTTAGTCCTCAGAATTATACTTTACTTTTTAATACTTTAAAGAGGTCTGTTCAGCAGATTTCTTGACTGCTACTTCATGACCATAGATTGTGGATCTGAATAAAATGAAATCAGTGTTTTCTCCATTTATCATGATGTGACTTGCTGGTTCAGTTGTTAGGATTTTTGTTTTCTTTATATTGAGTTGTAATCCATACTGAAGGCTGTATGTTTTGATCTTCATCAAGTACTCTTTGTTTTAACAAGCACTGTTATATCATCTTCATATTACAGGTTGCTAATAAGTCTTCTTCTGATCATGGTGTCATGTTCTTCTTCATGTAGTCCAGCTTTTCATGTTATTTGCTCATACAGGTAGAATAAGTATGGTGAAAGAATACAATAGTTGTGAGTACCTTCCCTAATTTTAAACCATGCAGCATATCCTTGCTCTATTCAAACAACTGTCTCTTGGTTCAGAGCATGTTTAAATGTTCTGAAATTCCTATTCTCACAATGTCATCCATACTTTATTATGACCCATACAGTTGAGTGTCTTTGCATAACCAATAAAACACAAGTGAGCATCTTTCTGACATTCTCTGTTTTTAGTTGATTCATCTGACTTCAGCAACTCTGGTAGCGTATTGGTTATGAATAGGACTGCTAACCTCAAGTTCAGCAGTTCAAAACTACCAGTCATTCTGTGGGACAAAGATGAGACTTTCTACTCCCATAAAGATTTATAGCCTCAGACACCTTATGCAGGGTCACTATGAGTTGGAACCAGCTCCATAGCACACCACCACCAACCTTCATTCCATATTCTCTTCTGAATCCTGCTTAAATTTCTGGCACAACCCTTAATAATGTACTGCTACAAACATTTCTGAACTCTCTTCAGAAACATTTTACTTATGTGTGATATTAATGAGATTGTCCTATAGTTTCTGCATTCTTTGGAATGGTGGCCAGATAGCAATTCGTGCTTCCAATGCTATATCAGTTTGTTGAAACATTTCAACCGGCATTCCATCAATTCCTGAAATCTTGTTTTCTGCTACTGCTTTCGGTACATCTTGGACTTATTCCATCTGTTCTTGATCAACTATTACCTGCTGAAATAGTTGAATGTTGACCAATTCTTCTTGGTACAGTGACTCAGTATATTCCTTCTATGTTCTTTTAATGTTTCCTGAATCATTCAATATTTTGACCATAGGATTCTTCAGTACTGTAATTTAAGGCATGAACTTTTTTTTTTTTTCATTTCTTTCAGCTTGATAAATGTTGAGTGTCTTTTTCTCTTTTTGTTTTATAATTACAAGCCTTTGCACAATTCATTATAGTAGTTTCACTTTGTCTTCTCAAGCTGCCCTTAGAAATTTTCTGTTCTTCTCTTTTACTTCATTTCTTTTATTCACTTTGATTGCCTTTTACCATTTAGTCCTTTTTGAGTCTTTGAGAGTGACCCTATAGGATAGAATAGGACTGCCCATATGATTTCCAAGGCTGCGATCTTTATGGGAGCAGACTACCACATATTTCTAGGGTTTTTTTTTCTAATGAAACAATGCTGAATTTGAAGACAAAGAAACAAAAAACAAAATCTTTCATGTAAAAATGTCTATTATGGTATTATTTGTAAAAGTGAAATTTATCATTTACCTAAAATAACCAAGCAATTTAACCACCAGGGTTAAATTGTATACTTTGCTTAGGATAATACTAGTATTCCTTTACTGTTATGGTCAGCAAATACTCAGTACAGCACAAGAAAAAGTATGATCTCTAGCCTAATTGATTTAGGAATCATACTTTCTAAAGAGAGGCCTCTCAGAAGATATTTATGATTAAAACAAGATGTAACAAGGCAAAAGTTAGAGGAGACTTTCACTTCCTATTCATTTGTACATCCATCAACCACAGTCTGCTGATCTGTATTCTTGATGAATATTTAAGTATTTTATTCAGTTTCTGTCCACTATATGGGAGTCATGGTGTGGTGCCTAGGAAGGAGCACTCAACAAGGTCAGTTTGAACTGTAAGGTCGGCACTTCGAACTCACCAGTGGTTCCTTGAAAACCCTATACAGGGTCACTATGAGTTGGAACTGACTACAGAGCACTTAACAACAACATTCACTGTGTGAGCTCGATTACTTCCTATACCATTATTTATTATCTGGTTTGGCAAGACTAATGTAACTATTACCAGTTCACAGTTAACATGGATTACCCAGAGAGGTTAAATAGTTACCTAATATCACTATGAATTTAGGCTGAGGATTCTGACAGGTTTTGAGTTACATTAAAATAGAATGTCTTTGGTAGACTGGAGTTGGTTCTGTCTAAGAGCCCTGGTGTGGTGCAGTAGGATAAGCACTCGATTTCAAGGTTGGTTTGAACCACAAGGTTGGCAGTTCAAACTTACCAGCTGATCTTTGGAAACCCTATACAAGGTAGCTATGAATTGAAACTTACTTGATGGAACTTAACAACAGCAACAACAAAGAACATTATGAAATTCTGATCACAGGGCTATTTATAGTGTAAAGTGTCTCATTGAATGTGGAATACTCAATGAATAAATGCGCTCCAAATGGCTGTGGTTGTTGTTAGTTGTCGCCAAGTTAATTTTGACTCATTATGATTTCAAAATTCACCATTTACTTTGTAATACTTTTGAGAATGAGAGGAGACATAATAAACATTCTCAGGCAATATGTAAACACAAGATTACTTTTCAAAGTTCAAGACACATGCTCACCCTATCTAAAGCAGATTAATTTAGTCCTTGATACCTAAGGGAGCCAACTGTACAACTTGTGTCTGATAGTTGCAGCTTAGGCTCTCTTGAGGATACTTTGTTTAGAGTTATGGAAATGGCATAATTTAGAGTCAACTGCTCATATTCTGCTTTGTACTACATGTAGTAGGAACCATGTGCAGAATAAAGGAGACTTGGTGGCACTGTGAGTTAAGTTGTGGGCTGCTAACTGCAAGATCAGTGGCTCAAACCCAATAACAACTCTGCTGGAAACATATGAGGATGTCTGCTTTCATAAAGATTTATGGTCTTGGAAACACTACTTCCTTCCGGGAAAGTCTCTATGAGTTGGAATTGTCTTGATGAGAGTAGGTTATATATTGAAGAGAGAATTTCAATGTAATTGCAATTGTTTTCACAAATGATTGGAATCCTGGTGTGGTGCTGTAGGTTAATGTTCTGGACTTCAAAGTCAGTTTGAACCACAAGGTCGATGGTTCACCAGTCACTTCTCAGATACCCTATACACCCTATAGGTTGCAACTGACTTGATGACACTTAACAACAACAACAGAATACAAATGATTTTTGTTACTTTGGTCTAACATAGCTGGAGTTAGGGTTTCTTGAAGATAGCACAGAGAATAATACAAAATATTTAGCAAATGTCAAGAATATAGCCTTTATGTTGGGGTGCAGAAATTGTTTCTACTTTTACTTTCAATAACAGTTATTGAAGAAATTGGTTTAAAAATTTTAAATAAACTGTAGATTACATTAAACTAATTGCATCTTTAATTTTCGTGTCTTTCATAGGTGTTCATGATAGTTTTCTTGGTACTCTTGCAATATTTACTTCCTTATGTGTGATCCTAAAGAGAGCTGTTTAACATGGTATTATGTGATAGTGGAGAATGGACTTTAAAGAATTGCTGAGATTATATATCAAATTGGTAATTTTGATTAAATGCATTATGTAGTGGGAAAAAGACTTGGAAGATATGTAAAAACTATTTAGTGAGTGTGTTCGAATGACTAGGACCATGGGTGATTACTAATTAAACAAGACAAAATACAATTTAAAAATTTAAAAATAAAGTCTTAATACTTTTTTAAAAAGTCATAAAAAATGAATCATTTTCAAGAGAAAACAAATTGAATTGACTCTAAAAATATTCACTGTCTATGAAACATCTATCTTATTTCTAGGACTGATAGTCAGCTGGTATCCTGTGAACAATATACCAGTTCAGATTGGGATGGTCTTCTGTTGGGATTGTTTGTGATCTGTGTCATTGGCTGATAACTGTTTGAATATCATTGCTGTTATTAAGTGCTGTCAAGACAGTGCTGACTCACAGCGACCCGGAGCAGTTGGTGGGTTTGAACCACTGACCTTGTGGTTCTCAGTCTACTGTTTATCCTACAGTGCCACATATATTACTTCTGCTCCCCTCCCCCACCCAAAAAATGACAAGTTTTTCCTCTGCTTTTATTTTCTGTTGAAAAAACATCTGCCCGGAAGATCTGCTGTTGAGACCCAATATTGTATCATCAAAACACACCAAAATGGGAAGCAAAATGAGAACAAGCAAGAGTTACTTTGGGTTCCTTTGTAAGGCTGGATGGAGGAGCCATGGTGATATCAGGTTTATATGTGGGGACTCCATGAACCTTATTTTATTGGCTAAACTGAACTTAAATATTCTGTTCTATTATTCTCCTACAACTATTCTATTTTTTAAGAATTACAACTCTTTTGTGTTTATTTTTAAAGCATGAGATTTATTGCTTTTTAGTATAATGGCAGAGTTGTGCATGAATCATTATAGCAAACATTAGGACATTTAACCCTCCCCCTCAGACCCCATTAACTATCATTCTTTTCTACCTCCAAATCTCCCAGTTAGTAACTAATCTACTTTTTGCCTACATACATTTATTTTTAAAGGATATTTCATATAAATGGAATCCTACAATAGGTTTTCCAGGATCACAGTAAAATGCAAGTCACCGCTTGTCTGTAAGTTTGTAATACTGTGGTGAAACATGTGTTACTGTAATGCTGGAAGTGATGACACAATGTTTTAAAACCAGCAGGGTCACCTATGGTGAACAGGTTTCAGCTGAGCTTCCAGACAAAGACAGACTAGGAAAAAGGAGAAATGGACTACTTCCAAATATTTACTTGCTGAAAACCTTATGAACAGCAGTGGGACACTGTCAGCACTAGAATATTGAATAGTGAAACATGATGAAGAACACCAGAATATGTCAGATATAGTACCAGAAGATGAGCCCCTCAGGTTGGAGGACACTCAAAATACGATTGGGGAAGAGCTGCCTCCTCAAAGTGAAGTTGACCATGGTGACTTGAGTGGAGGAAAGCCTTCAGGACCTTCATTTGATGATGGGGTGCAAGCCAAAATGAAGAGAAACAGCGGTAAAGATCCATCAATATTAAAAATGTGGGAAATATGAATTATGTGTCTAGGAAAATTGGAAACTGTCAAAAATAAAATGGAATGCATAAACATTGATATCCTAGGCAATGGTGAGCTGAAATGGACTGGTATTGTCCATTTTGAATATGACAGTCACATAGTCTACTCTGCCAGGAATGACAAATTGAAGTGAAATGGCATTATATTCATGATCAAAAAGAACATATCAAGAAGTACATCTCTGTCTGTGATAGGATACTCTCCATATACCTACAAAGAAGACCAGTTAATACGACTATTATTCAAATTTACGCACCATTCACTAAAGCCAGTGATGATGAAATTGAAGAATTCTACCAACTTCTTGAGTCTGAAATTTATGAAACATGCAATCAGGTTGAATTGATAATTACTGGTGATTGGAATGCAAAGGTTGGAAACAAAGAGGAAGAATCAGTAATTGGAAAATATGGCCTTGATAAAAACAATGCTGGAGACCACATGATGGAATTTTGTAAGATCAATGACTTCTTCATCGCAGATATATTTTTTTCAGCAATATAAAAGGTGAATATAAATGTGGACTTCACCAGATGGGATACACAGAAATCAAATTGACTACATCTATGGAAAGAGAAATGTCGGGGTCTGACCTCGACATAGTTGTGTTGTTCACGAGTGTTTGGTTCACGAGGAGTGGAGATCCAGCGGCGATGTTGTTGTTGTTGTTGTCAGGTGCCATCAAGTCGGAACCGACTCATAGCGACCCCATGCACAGCAGAACGAAACAATGTCCGATCCTGGGCCAACCTCACTACCGCTGCCAC
>NW_006408740.1:4841727-4843265 GCF_000296735.1 Chrysochloris asiatica
GGGAGAAAGATGAGGCTTTCTACTCCCGTAATGATTTACACCCTCGGAAACCCTGTACAGGGTCGCTATGGGTCGGAACCGACTCGACGGCACTTAACAACAACAACAAATGGCAGCCCACACTTGTTTTATAGACTTACCTTATTGTTGATTCAGTTGATACAGTTTACCAGTGAAAACAAACCTATTTACAATTCAGGAAATAGTGCATAATAACAAGGATTAAATAATTAGTTATAAGTTTAATATGAGTGAGATGTGATGTCAAAAAATGACAGTGTAAACTCAGATTGTTGTAACAGATATATAAAAACTAGTAGAAAGGAAATGATGCCCCGGCTGTATTATGTGCTGGTTAGAACTCTAGATCTGCAGTATTTTCTTAATTTCTGACCATCACAGTATAAAAAGAAGATTGGCAAACAAGAATAGGTTCAGAAATTTGGATCCATTATAGTAAAGAGCCTCGAAACCATGTTATTAGGAATAGTTAAATTACTTGGAATGATAAAACCAAATGGGGACATGAACATGACCTTTAAGTATTTACAAGGAAGAACAACGAATAATTTATTTTCTTTTGCTTTTATCACAGGTCCCAGAGGGTTACAAGTAGCACAGTGGAGTAAATATTTATGTGAGACTAACTTTTGCTCAATGTTAGAAAAGTAAATTCCATGAGGATTGTTGTTAGGTGCCATTGAGTTACTACTGACTCAATGACCCTATGTACAACACAAAGAAGCAACGTCTAGTCCTGCACCATCCTCACAATCATTTTCTATTTGAGCCTATTGTTGCAGTTGTTGTGTCAATCTATCTCATTGGGGCTCTTTCTCTTTTTCACTGACCTTCTACTTTACCAAGCATGATGTACAATTTGAAGGGCTGCTCCATCCTGATACAATGTCCAAGTTACATGAGCCAATGTCTCATCATATTCACTTCTAAGGAGCATGTTGGATGTACTTCTTCTGAAACAGGTTTGCTTGTCATGACAGGCCTTGATATATTCAATATTCTTTATCAATGCCATAATTTAAATGCATTAATTATTCTTTGGTCTTCCTTATTAATTGTCCAGTATTCACATGCATATATTGTTATTGTTAAGTCCCATCCAGTTTGTTCCAATTCATAGTGACCCTGTGTAGGGTTTCCGAAAAGCAGCTGGTGAGTTTGAATTGCTGACCTTGTAGTTTGCGGTGCTTCCACGCGTATGAGGTAATTGAAAATATCATGGCTTGCATCAGGTTCACCTCTTAATAATAATTCTTAATAACTTAATTCTTAAGTTATTCCTCTTCATGTTGTCCAACATAAATCTTAGGCCTTCTTCAGATTTTTAAAATCTTTTTTTGTGTTTGCTCTTCTATTTTAGTAGTGTTGAGAGATTTATCTTCTAGCTCACTAGTTCTGGCTTCTATCTCTTCAATTCTACTCCTTTGCCCTTTCAGCGTATTGTCCATTTCTGATATTCTATTATTAATTGGACCTTTTCCTTCTTTCTTGTCTTCTCAATGACTTTTTGCTCTCTT
>NW_006408740.1:4848657-4863807 GCF_000296735.1 Chrysochloris asiatica
GCTATTAACTGCCAAGTGGCTAGATCTGTTACACTCGGGCCTATAGGGCCTCAAATCTCTGCACAGTCTGCAACAGAGAAAGTGGAAAAGTGCCATATCATCCAGCCAAAACAAGGCTGAAACTGAAGAAAATTAAAACATATCCTCAGGAGCCAAAATATGACCTTGACTATATCCCATCTGAATTTAGAGATATTATGAAGAACAGATTTGATGCATTAAACACTAAGCACTGAAGACCAGAAGAGCTGTGGGATAACATCAAGAACATCATACAGGAAGAAAGCAAAAAGTCATTATGAAGATAAGAGAAAAGGAAAAGACCAAAATGGATGTCAGAAGGGACTCTGAATCTTGCTTTCTAGTGTAGAGATACTAAAGCAAATGGAAGAAATGAGGAGGTAAAAGAGCTGAACAGAAAATTTCAAAGGTCCACTCAAGAAGACAGGTCAAATATTATAATGAAATGTGCAAAGACCTGGAATTAGAAAACCAAAAGGGAAGAACATGCTCAGCATTTCTCAAGCTGATGGAACTGAAGAAAAAATTCAAGCTTCGACTTGCAATATTGAAGGATTCTATGGGCAAAATATTGAATGATGCAGAAAGCATTAAAAAAAAAAAAAAAAAAAAAAAAAAAAAAAAGATGGAAAGATTACAAAGTTACTGTACCAAAAAGAATTGGTTGAAGTTCTACCATTTCAAGAGGTAGCATGTGATCATTAGGGAAGAAAGAAACCCAATGTGCATTGAAAACATTGGCAAAGAACAAGGCACCAGGAATTTATGGAATACAAATTGAAGATGTTCAACACACTGTGGCACTGGGTACAGTCCCCCATCTATGCCAAGAAATTTGGAAGACAACTACCTGTCCAACTAACTGGAAGAGATCCATATTTGTGCTAGTTCTAAAGAAAGGTAACCCAATGGAATGTGGAAATCCTCAGACAATACCATCAATATCCCATGCAAGTAAACTTTTGTTAAAGATAATACAAAAATGGTTGCAACCATACATTGCCAGAGGACTTCCAGAGGTTCAAGCTGGATTCAGAAGGTGATGTGGAATGAGGGATATCATTGCTGATGTCAAAGGGATCCTGTCTGAAAGCAGAGAATACCAGAAAGATGTTTACCTGTGTTTTATTGACCATGCAAAGGCTTTTGATTGTGTGGATCATGACAAGCTATGGACAATATTGCAGAGAATGAGTATTCTGGAACACATAACTGTGCTCATGAGGAACATAGACCAAAAGGCAGTGTTCAGGCAGAACAATGGAACACTGAATGATTTTAAATTAGGAAAGGTGTGTGCCAGGGTTGTATTTTTTCACCATACTTGCTCATTTTGTATGCTGAGCAAATAATCCAAGGAGCTGGGTTGTATAAAGAAAAAATGGCATCAGGATTGGAGGAAAACTAATTAACAGCCTGTGGTATGCAGATGATACAACCTTGCTTGCTGAAAGCAAAGAGGACTTAAAATACTTACTGATGAAAATCAAAGACCACAGCCTTCAGTAGGGGTTGCATCTCAATGCAAAGAAAACAAAAATCCTCACGAGTGGACCAATAAATAACATCACGATAAATGGAGAAAAGATTGAAGTTGTTAAAGACTTCATTTTACTCATATTAACCATTAACACTCGTGGAAGCAGCAATCAATAAATCAAATGATGTATTGTATTAGGCATATCTGCAGTACAAGTGTTCAAGAACAAAGATGTTAGTTTGAGGACTAAGGTGCGCCTGACCCAAGCCATGGTATTTTCAATAACCTCATATGCATGTGAAAGCTGGACAATGAATAAGGAAGACCATAGAAGAATTGATGCTTTTGAGTTATGGTGTTGGAGGAGACTATTGAAATTGTCATGGGCTGCCAAAAGAGCCAACAGATCTTTGCTGGAAGAATGCAGCCAGAGTGGTCCTTGGAGGCCAGGATGGCCAAACTTCATCTCTCATACTTCAGACATATTGTCAGGAAGGACCAATCGCTGGAGAAGGATATCATGTTTGGTAAGGTGGAGGATCGGAGAAAGGAAGATCCCCAATGAGATGGCTTGGCAAAGTGGCAGCATCAATGGGCTCAAGGTAGCAACAATTGTGAAGTTGGCCCAGGATCGGGCAGTGTTTTGTTCTGTTGTGCATAGGGTCGCTATGAGTCGGTACAGACTCGATGGCACCTAACAACAACAACAAGTGCTCCTTGGAAACCCTCTACAGGATCATTATGATTTGGAATTGAATTGGCGGCACTTTACAATAACAATATTCCTTTGTAAGGCTACACAATGCTTTATGCTATGTTGTTGTTGTTAAGTACTGTGGCGTCAGTTTTGATTCATAGCTACCCTGTATAATGTTTCCATGGTTTTAAATCTTTTCATTGGTTCAAAAGCCCCATCTTTGCCAATGCTTTCAAGGCACTTCAGAAATCTTTCGTCTGTATCATTGGCTAATGATCATATGTTACCTACCTCTTGAACAACATTCTTATCAATGGAGAAAAGATTGAGGTTGTCAAGGACTTCATTCTTCTTGGATCAACTATCAACACTAGCAGAAGTAGCAGTCAAGAGATCAGATGACGTATTGCACTGGGCAAATCTGCTGCATAGGAATTATTTAAAGTGTTGAAGAGCAGAGATGTCAGCTTGAGGACTAGGGTGCGCCTGACCCAGGCCATTGTGTTTTCAATAGCCTCATATGGATGCGAAAGCTGGACAGTGAATAAGGAGGATCATAGAAGAATTGATGCCTTTGAGTTGTGGTGTTGGAGGAGAATACTGAAAGTGCCATGGACTGCCAAAAGAACCAATAGATCTGTTTTGGAGGAAGTGCAGCCAGAGTGCTCCTTGGAGGCAAGGATGGCTAAGCTTCGTCTCTCCTACTTTGGACATATTGTCCGGAGGAAACAATCGTTGGAGAAGGAAGTTATGCTGGGTAGGGTGGAGGGTCAGATAAAAAGAGGAAGACCCCCAACGAGATGGATCAGCCAGGTGGCATCATTGATGGACTCAAGTGTGGCAGCGGTAGTGAGGTTGGCCCAGGATTGGACATTGTTTCGTTCTGCTGTGCATGAGGTCGCTATGAGTCGGTTCCGACTCCATGGCACCTGACAACAACAACAACAACCTCTTGAAATGGTTGAACTCTGACCATTTCTTTTTGGTGGACTCAAACCGCAGACCTTGTGGTTTGAAGTCCAGTGCTTACACTATGGAGACTTATTCTATATGTTGTTAAGTATCATCAAGTCTGTTCCAACCCATAATGACCCTGTATAGGGTTTCTGAGGAGTGGCTGGTAGCTTTGAACCACTGAACATATGGTTCAAACTGACTGTGATTCAGCGCATTATCCTGAAGCACCATATTTGGGTTGTAAGTCTTTGTATGGACACATGTTTTCATTTTTCTTGAAAATATATTTTTCAGTGGAATTGATGAGTCATAAGTAAATTGTCATAAGTAAATTATTTGTGTAAACTTTTTGTGAACTACAAGACTTTTCCATAGTGGTTGTACCATTTTACACTCCTATGTTGTTGTTGTTAAGTGCCCCCAAGTTGGTTCTTACCCATAGTGACTCTGTATAGGGTATATGAGGGGTGGCTGGTGAGTTTGATGTACTGACCTTGCTGTTCAAGCCAGCCTTGCAATCCAGTATTTATCCAATAGTGCCACATCAGGACTCCATAGTACTGTGGTGTAGTAAATTATCTAATGTTTCTTCTAGCCATAGCTTATAACTCCAACCAAACAATGTTTCTGCCCTGCTGAGTTTGGGTAAGACAAATAGGGAGAAAATACAGATAGGATAACAGGATTCAGCTGTGGATGTTATCAGAGTTAATTGTTATTATAAAATCTTGAAATTCTAGTATGAGGATAAAATGAGCCATCTCAAAAGCAGGAAGAGAGTATCCAACTACCATAAAAGAACAAGAACTTGTTGTGGAGCATGTCCTTTGGATCTTGAGATCCCTGCTCATTGAACCTCCTTGACCCAGGGACGAAAAGCTGTGACACTGAAGGAGGGGCAGAGGAGCAGCAGTAGCAGAACCAAGAACCAGAGTATGAGACAGAGTGTTGGGCTTCCCAGCTCATGGATCAAGTAAAGATGAGTGACTTTGGGCAGGAGGCTTGCTTGTACAATGGGGTGACTCCAGGCACATTTTGTGGGGAGTTAGATTTTCTGACTCATGGAGCTAGAGCTGAGTGTCTTCAGACTGAGGCTCATGGTATAGTGGTGTGTCTTGTGGGCATTTATCAGCAGCTCACTGGAACAAGTGTGCCCTGAGAATTTTCTGATCCTGTATTATAACCTATTTATTCCCTAATAAACTCGACAACTCAGAGTATGGTGTCTGAGTTCTGTGTGGTCATTGCAACCCAACTGAGGAGTAGAGAAGGTTGTGGGAGGAATGGTTTGGTTCTTCATATTTTTGTAGCTCCCATTAGCCCCAGTGTATGAGGCTTCAAATTTTTCCATAGCCTCACCAACACTTGTTGTTAATTGTCTTTTTGATTATGGCCATCCTATAATGGTGTCAAATGGGATCTTATTGAGACTTCGACTTGCATTGTCTTTATGGATCCTATAACTACTCTTATACCTATGCAGCTATTTGAACTGACTGGAATAAGAAATATGGAATATTTCCAGCATACTGGATGTTCTTAAACCTCAAATTGTGTGGACAATAAAGAACTAAAAATATACTTTAAATTTAGTTTTAACCTATGGAAAGAATTCTTGATTAGTTGAGTAATTGTACAGAGACTGGTTGTTTCTGTTAAGAAAGAATTGAACATAAGCTATTTCTTTTAGACTGGAGCTTGTGCCTGCCACCAGCTGATATCCATCAGTGGTCAGCACATTAGTAGATTGTGCCCACTCCAGCATTTCTGCACTTTCCCCAATGGTTTGTTTGCCTAATGGCTCTTTACCAATTTGAGAAAGAGTACGATGTCTTTCTTGAACATGCATCCATCTTTCAGTTCCCAAGATGATATTTGCCTGCTCTGACCTTGGTTGTCTGTCTTATTCAATCTCTTAATTATCAAATGGATTGTTTTAAAATCTAATTAGAGAACAAGACTAAAGCAAGGAACAAATGTGTCAGTTTTCGAGGCTCAGCCTTAAGTAACGCATTAAGTGAAGACATCCAGTGAAGACAAATGATAGTATAATATGTGTTCTCATGGGTTTGATTTACTTAAGTAGTTGTCATTTTTGTTAATGCAGTTACCTGTAGAGATTATTTTTTGAAACATGCTTGCCTAGACCCCACAATCCAGTGACTTGGTTTAGGGCAGAGCCTGAAAACTGTTTTAAAAAAATCAAGTTCATCTTGTGTGTTGCTGAAATTCAGTGGGGATATGGAATATCCAAACCAGGAAGCAATGCAAAGTATATCTTTTTGGTTTTAGGATAAAGTAAGTATCTTTTTCTTGCAGATTTCCTTTTCATGATTTGTTGCAGGTGTTAGGACAATATTAAATGCTCTTAAGTGCATAAACTAGTAGGAAGAGGCAATAGGGGGTACGTTTGCTATTATATACCTATAGGATAAAATATAACTTATATTTGTTATTGTAAGCACTGGTCTGCTAACCACAAGGCTGGCAGTTCAAACCCACAAGGCACTCCTTGGAAACCCTACACAGGGTTGCTATGAATCGGAGCTGATTTGACAGCTCTTGTCAACAACAACATATTTGTTATCAAAGACTTTCATGGTCTGCTTCTCTAAACCTCTTTCGTGCTACTTACCTGACCATTTACACCTCAGCAATATGGAACCCCAAACCATTTGTTATTGAGTTGATACTGACTCCTGGCAACTCCATGTGTCAGAGTATAATTATGTTATAGGATTTTTTAAAAGTTGATCCCAGGTTTTCTTCTCCAGGTGCCTCTTTATGAACTCAAACAGTTAGTAGCTGAGTATATTAATCATTGAACAACCTAGTATTAATATGGTCACATTGTTGTTGTTAAGTGCCATTGAGTCTGTTCCAACCCATAGTAACCTATACAAGGTTTCCAAGGCTGTAAGTCTTTATGGGAGCAGAAAGTCTCATCTTTCTCCCGTGGAGTGGCTGGTGGTTTCGAACTGCTGACCTTAAAGTTCGCAGCCTGATTTGTAACCACTATGCTACCAGAGCTCCTTTATGGTCACATTAGAATGCTTATATTTTTTTGAAGGCACAAGAGGTTTCCTTCTTGTATGGCTTTGCAAGACTGTTCCCTTTAGTGGCAAGGTTTTTTTTTCAAACTTCTCTGTCTGGGATATTTCTGTTAACTTTTAAGGATTTAGCTCAGTTGTCTTCTCTGTGAAATCTTCTCTTTATCTGTTTCCCTACTCAAAACAGCATTGTGCTATAGTTATACCTTGTACACAAACAATTTCTCCTTACCACAGTTAGCCTTGGAAACCAGGGTCGCTATGGGTCGGAATCAACTCGTCGGCACTTCACAACAACAACAAGTGCCGCCAGTCGGTTCTGACTAAAAGCGACTGTGTGTCACGTTTCTGAGGAGTGACTTGTGGGTTTGAACTGTTCCCTTTGTGATTAGCAGTCCAGTGTTTATCTTACAGTGCCACATCAGGACTCCTTTCCCCATTTGCTGAACATTTATTATATATAGACATTGTACTAGAATTTCCCCCAAATTATCATGGTTCATGAGGCTTTCTGCTCCCTTGAAGTTTTAAAGACCCAGAAACCCTATAAAAGATTGCTATGGGTTAGAACTGACTTGACTGCACTTCACAACATGTCCTTAAATGGAATGTGTGACTCCATATGATAAGCACTGGACTGCAAACCACAAGGTTTGAGCTTTCACCAGCTGCTCCGTGGGAGAAGGATGAGGCTTTCTGCTTTTGCAAAGATTTACAGACTTGGAAACCTTATACAGGGTTTCTGTGAGTCAGAATAGACAAGAAGGCACTTAAGAACAATAACAACAGCATTTTTCTATAAGTTTTCTTTTTTTGACTAAATTTAAAAAATTTTGTTCTTGAGAATATACATAGCATACACAGCAAAACATGTATCAAGTCAACAATTTCTACATGCATATTTTAGTAACATAGTTTACATTCTTCAAGTCATGAAAGCATTCTCACCTTCCTTCCTCATTATCATAAACTCAGGGACCCCTGAGAGTCCTATTTAATCTTTCAAGTTGCTGTTGTCAATTTGACCCCGTATAGATAGTTCTTGGAGCCCTGGTGTGGCACTATAGGTAAACACTGGACTGTTAGCCCCAAGGTTGGTGGTTCAGACTTATCAGCTGCTCCTTGGAAACCCTATACAGTGTTGCTATGAGTCAGAACTTATCAGGTGACACTTAACAACAGCAACAACAGATAGTTCTAAAAAGAGTATAATTCTTAAGACAGACCCTTTTTGCTAGTTAAAGTAATCTATTATTTTGTTGTAAGATGACTTTAGGGATATTTTTGTTTTAAGTTTTAAAGATTATCTCAGGGAAATAGTTTCAGGGGTTAATCTACCCTCCATAGCTCTAAAAAGACTAGAGTCCATAAGAATTTAAAATTCTTGTTTGTATTTCCCCCCTTTTGATCAGAATTCTTCTATGGAATCTTTGATAAAAAAGTTCATTGATGGTAGTCAGTAGTCATCCAGTCCTCCTGGTCTCATGCATTTATAAGCTTGATATTGTTGAGGGGAAAGAAAAATATACAGATAATAGCACTGTAAGGTTTGAAGAATGTTTATTAGGGAAATTTAAGGGATGCTTTGTGGGCAAATGGGTTGTTGTTGTTGTTAAGACACCTAAATAAAAGTAGATCCATAACCTAAGGGGAGAAGACGTCATATACTGACATCTGAGCAGAACTTTGAAAGATGAGTAAGAATCAATTGGGAGGAGAAGGCAGGATAACAGACAATACCAAAAAAGAGAAATAGGAACATATTTTGATATGAAGAGATTGCTTGACACATTTTCAAGGATACAAGACATCAAGATGGCCAGAGAAAGAGTGTAGGGTGAAAGTATTAGAGGAGAAAAAGAGGTTATTTGTACTGAGTTAAAGTTGGAGAAGAAGATAAAGATCTGATCACAAAACATTATTTCTTTATACCCCTGTGCCCTCTCCTGTCCTTAAGGGAAGGAATCATGTTTTAACAGTGACTAGTACAATACAAATTAAGGGTAGCCACTCCATAAATATTTGTCAAGTGAATGACTGAATGGGCAGATGAGGGATATGGACCTGGGATTACAAATTAGTTATGAACAATCCATTTTGGGAAAAAAGCAGATTTTCAAAAAGCCTTCAGTTGACTTTAAAAAAGGACATTGATTTCATTATTTTTCCTTCCCATTTCATCCCTTTTATTACCACATATTTCCTAAAGAGAAGGTCTGGCCAATGTCAAAACAGGGTGGATAATTCTGTTTTTAATTAACTTTTTCAAAGCAGCACTGGTGATGGCAAATGCTACCTGAGTCTAACTTGAGCAGTGATTAGAAGCATTTTGTCTGCTTTTCTTGTAAGCTCTGAATGAAGTGCATGACGCTTAGATTGATAACAGTTGAAATTTTGGTTTTATCTTTTAATAGTGATGATAAGATTCTAATGCCTCAGCCCTCTCTCCTATCTGGATGCTGATGGTGTGGGAACAGTCACTAGAGTGATGTACTGGGCAGTGGGGGGCCCTGGGTTAACCTCAGCAAACACAAATATGAGTGGGTGGAGTGGTTGATTTCCATGAGAATCCTTCTCTCTCTCTTTCACAGCCTGGCCCACACAACTGGGACTTTTGCCAGCACGCAAAGCAAAGGATTATTTTTTCCACTGGTCAGAGGAAAATTTGCTCTTATTTTTTCTCTTTTTCTTTTTGTGAATGGAGTTAAAACCTTTCAATTTAAAGGGGAACTTTAGGAATCTCATTTTAGTAATATGCAAGAATACCCAGATTCCTATGAATTATTGGGAAGAGGAACAATGTCTGAGACAAGAACCATGCAGCTGTGAATATAAATCCTGGCTCGACCAATTGTGTGGCCCCTAACATTGCTGTACCTTTCTGAGCATTGGTTTTCTTTATTACAACATGGGTAAAAAATTAAGTAAAATGAAATGAGCTAATGTAATGTATACGTAGCAGATATTCAAAACACAATAGTGTCCTTCTCTTCCTTTTAAAGAGAAAGACTTCAAAAAATCAAAGACAAAGACAGAAAGGATCCATCCTCCCACCATAGTACTATCATACATATGTTTGGGAATGAAATAATGAATGCAAGGGAAAGCCTTGCATACACAAACTCTTATCCTACCAGTTGATCTCCTTTACTTCAACTCAACAAATATTTATTAAATATAGACTTGTGCTTAAACTGAGACTGTGGAGTTTACAGTTGTATATGAGATGGCTCCTGGCTTCTGTCTACAAGAAATGTGTATCTTACTACAATGACAAAACTTTATATGAAGGACAGGTAACTAATACAAGACGATGTGTGCATGTGTACGTGAATGTGCATGTATATGTATGTGTAGAATCTTGTACATAATAATTTTGGAAGGCGAGAGATTAGCAAGGGCAGGGGGAATGAAAGGAACGTTTATATTTTTTGGTTGGGATGACGTACAAAGAACAAAAATATCCGCATAGCTACTATTCCTTATGGGCCAAATCTTCAGATTTCATAAATGCCCAATCAACTTAATTTGACCTTTCTCAGTGTTCCTTTAAATGGCAAAGGTTTTGGTGCCTCTGTACCTCTGGACTAGCTCTTTCTTCTGGCTCACTTTCCTTCATCACTTAAGGAAACTCATCTTTCTAGTCTCAGTTCAAAGTATATCTTTTCTTTTAAACTATCTTTCCTTTTACAATCTATTACAAACCACCAGATGTTTCACAGCAGAAATATGAGGCTTTCTGCTCCCATAGAGATTTATAGCCGCTATGAGTTTGAATTGAGTTGAGGACACTAACAACAACAGTGCAATTCAAGTTTGGCAGTTCAACTTCACCAGCTTCTCCTTGGAAACCCTATACATGGTCGCTGTGAGTCAGAACTGACTTGATGGCACTCAACAACAACAACAACATGCAATTCAAACCCACCATCTGCTCCTCAGAAACTCTATACAAAGAGGCTATGACTCAGAACCGACTCAACAGCAGTTAACAACAACAAATAGCAGAAACCTGGTGTGGTACTGTAGGATCAGCACTGGACTGTGAGCCACAAGGTTGGTAGTTCAAACCCTCCAGTCATTCCTAGGAAACCCTATACAGGGTTGCTATAAGTCAGAACCACCTTGACAGCATTTAACAACATGCTATTAACTTCCCTTAAAAGTCAACTTAACAATCAGAGGAAGAAGCAGAGCGCTCTATGTATGCTCCTTTAACCAAACCCATTGATACCATACAAGTCAATGGACAGATACATATGAACAAGGAAATGAAGAACATCAAGGGTTAAAATAATAGGAGCCATACCATTTGTCTTTTTTTAAGGAAATGTGGACAGAGGAAAGTTCAATTAGTTTGTACCAACATGACATGGAATCAAACAACTGAAATGAACAAAACAAGACAAGATCCAATGCAAGTATTCTGCCTGGTGTTTGGTTTACAACTCTTCAGATAATTCTTTTCACCAATTCTGTTTTCTGATATAAGTGAATTGATTCATAGTGTTTTGATATTCTGAGTTACTGTGCAACTGCCTCACTACAAGGTAAGTTCATTCTCTTTGTTTAATCCTCTCTATAATGAGAATCATCTCTAAAATAGAATGATTATCATCTAATCAGGAGTGAGTCATGGACTTTCAAGGGCTTTAGATCATGGCTGATGGATCTTTCAAAATATCCTAAAATTCAGTAAGGTCCACCAAGACAATCACTCTGCTCACTCATACCCACCTCCCCTGCTTGGCTGAGGTTTATCCTCTTTATCCTTGTGGATTATAGTTGGAAGCCTGAGCAGAATGATTGACCTTGAGGCAAAGGAGAGATGGTGGCAGACGCATTCGAGGCTCAACATTCACATACTTAAATTGCTTTCTCTGCTTAAATCCCTTTATCAAAGAGCTCTCTTACTCCTCATAAAATTTGTCAGGGATGTTAGTTTTTTGTTGTTGTTAATTTGGAGGCAGCTTTCAAGAACTTCCAGAGCTTTCACAATTTTGCTGGCTGAGTTCACAGCATTCTATTTGTTTTTTTCCCCAAAATCAAATGGTAACTCATTGGAAATTATATGAAGCATGTTTTTTTCACCTCTTCTTTATCAGGAAAAACCCTGAAACAACAGAATTAATGCCCAGGCTGTTGGCTCTTGAGATCCCCTCCCTCTTTAAGCCTGTTATCTCGGTAACAAGAACAGTTCAGATAACATAAATCTAGCCAGATTTCACTTCAATTAGTCTCTGGGATAAACAGGCTGGGCTCTCCCCTCCACTTTGGGGACAGGAACTGGGCGTTTAAAAAATTCAACTCCATTGGAAGCTGAGGAGGAATTTCGGCCATAGTCTGTGGATACATATAAAAATACATATAAAAATAAGCAACACCCTTAACTCAGGCAACAGGAAGTTGCTTTAGCAGGTTCTCCTCTAGATCCCAATCTGGAATTTATATCACCGTTTGGTATATTGTTGTTTTAAAGTGCTATAGAGCGGTTCAGACCCATAGCAACCTTGTATATGGTTTTTTAGGAGCAGCTGGTAAGCATCACACTGTGGTTCAAACGGACTTTTCAGTCCAGCGCTTTAACCCATAGTGCCAAACTAGGACTCTAATTCCCTTCACAAATGACCTTTAGCATGCTTCCAGAGTTTTTTTGGCGTTTCCCTTCTGTATCTTCTCTAGCACATGTGTGTATATATCTTAAGCTTGAAGTGGTGGCTATCTATGGGGGCATTTATGGAGTCCAGCTGTGGTGCTGTGGGTAAATGTGCTCAACTGTAAATTCAGTATGAACCACAAGGTTGGCAGTTCAAGCTCACCAGCTGCTCCTTAGAAACCCTATACAGGGTTGCTATGGGTCGGAACTGACTCAATGGCATGTAACAACAACAACAACAACAGATAGATAGATACTGATCATCTCTGGGTGGCACAAATAGGTGCTTGACTCCTAGCTGAAAGGTTGATGGTTCAATCTCACTCAGAGATACCTTGGAAAAGATCTTCTTTCAAAAGGTAACATCCTTTTAACCCTAAGGATTTTACTCTGAACAAATGGGGTTGCTATGAGTAAGAATCACTCAGTAATAACGGACATGCTGGAGGACACAGTTAAGGGTGAGAAGATATAATGAGGGGCTGATTTCAGGTGAGACAGAGAATTCTGCATTTGATTCAGAATTTGATTATGTCTTGAATATATATGTGACAGGGTAGAAGAATAGGGCATAAGAGGGGGCTTCAAAATGTTTGTGGAAACATTCCAATATATATATATCTATATATAAACTTTTTATTGTGAATGGAATGAAGGTTTACAGAGCAGCTCATCAGTTTTACATTCAACATATCATACACTTTGTTTCATGTCAATGATTGTAATCCTTTCCATGTTAACAACAGTTATTTCACTTCCTCCCCATGATTTTCATTTACCTCCTTCTCAACAGTTCTGAACTTTGTCCTTAGATAAATGTTGTCTTTTTGGTCTTGAATGGTTGACCATTCCATAGTATGCATACCTTACTTGGTTTGTTGTACTTTGGTACTATAAGATAAACACTCATTTACAAGGCAATGCTGGTTTGAACTGTAAAGTCAGTGGTTCAAACTCACCAGCTGCTCCTTGAAAACTCTATACAGGGTTGCTGTGAGTAGGAACTTGATGACACTTAACAACAACATATATAGTTATCTACTATTTGGTTGAAAATTGGGCCATGAGGGTGAGTCCTGTTCCAGACTTAAAGGGTAGCTGAAAGCCACAGTCTTGGGTTCCTCTAGTTTCTTTCTAACCAGTAAGCCCAGTCTTTTTTTTTTTTAATATATACTTTTGGTTTTGTCCCACATTTTTCTCACTTTATGTGGGACCTTCTAATGTGATCCCTTTTAGGGCAGTTGGTAGTGGTAGCTGGGCACCATCTAGTTTTTATGGTCTTAGAATCATGGATATGTGTTCATATGCTCTATCAGTCCTTGGACAAAGTGATTCCAAACATATTCAGTTTTCATGACTCTTCTTTCTTCTGCACATGGAGAAACCAATAGTTGTACCTTAGATGGCCGCTTATGAGCTTTTAATGTCCCTCTTGCTTTTCACTAAACAAGGAGACTATATAATGCCAATTGACCATGGTGTCCCCTGAGACTGTGATCCTTGGCCTCCAGACCCAGGAATTCATTGCCTCAAGGTGTTTAGTAACATCTGTGAAGTTTTTCTCTGCTATTCATAAGGTTTTCAGTGACTAAAGACTAAGAAGACGAGAGAGAAGGAAAAGGTCAAAAGGGATGTAGGAAGAGACACTGAAACTTGCTCTACAGTGTAGAGATGCTAAAGCAAATGGAAGAAATGAGGAGGTCCAAGAGCTGAGCAGAAACTTTCAAAGATCAGCTCAAGACGATAAAGCCAAATATCACAAAAAATGTGCAAAGATCTGGAATCAGAAAATCAAAAAGGAAGAACATGCTCAGCATTTCTCAAGCTGGGGGAACTGAAGAAAAAATTTAAGCCTCGACTTTCGTTATTGAAAGATACTGTGGGAGCTCAGAGGGCAGTGCTTCCTGGACCAGGCAGCTCAGGTAGGGCTCCAGGAAAAAGGGGCGGAATCACACATAAGAAACCTCTGTCTAGCAGACAGACAGCCTTTGAACAAACGTTGTTGTTGTTGTTAAGTGCCGTCAAGTTGGTTCTGACCCATAGAGACCTTGTACAGGGTTTCTGAGGGTGTAAATCCTTACTGGAGTAGAAAGCCTCATCTTTCTCCCGTGGAGCAGCTGGTAGTTTCGAACCGCTGACCTTAAGGTTTGCAGCCCGATTTTTAACCACTACACTACATAAGATCTTATATTTCAACATTCTGAACTCGTTTTTTTAAAAGATCAAATTGCTGAGAAATTACAGGCATTTTAACCTTTTGCCTGTCTGCATGCGGAACCCACTTCCACGCCCGAGCCGGCGAGTGCCTCTGCCCCCTGCAGACCTTGGAATGCAGAGCTAGAGCAACCCCACTTAGAAGGCTGCATTTCCAGAGAAAAAGAAGCATAAACTAACAAAGCCAAACAAATAGAGAGGGATATCGGTACGGATATCAGGAAATTCGGGGTACCCACGGTACAGAGAGATTGAGAGAGGCATTTTTTACGTCATCAGATACAGACAATACCTCCCTACAGCCACTAACCCCAGCCCTCTACTGCCCTGGCCTAGACCAGGCCTCTGCCAAGCTGCCGAGGCTCCGGAATGCCCAAGGCACAGGCCCGCCCACTGAGGCCAAGGCCCTTCCAAGGGCCAGACACTCCCATTGAGACCAAGGCCTGCCCCGAGGCCCAACCCGCCCACAGACTGGTCACAAAGGCCCAGGCCCAACCAAGGCCAAAATCGACTACCCGCGACCTCAGTGTAGCCAGGTTGCTGAGGCCCAGGGCCCCTGAGGCCCAATCCACCACGTAGCCTGGTCACCAAGGCCCAGTGCCCCTGAGACCCAACCCATCCTCAGCCCGGTCCCTGAGGCACAGGCTCCCCGAGGCCCAATCCGTACAACCTGCCTGCTGAGGCCCAAGCCACCCAATGCCCAGCTGCTGATACCCAGGCCCCTGGAGGCCCAAACCGCCCGCCCAAGGCCCAAACCACCCGCCTGAGGCCCAACCCTCTTGCAGCCCAGTCGCTGATGCCCAGGCCCCCAGAGGCCCAAACCGCCCGCCCTAGGCTCAACACATCTGCCCCAGGCCCACACAGCCCTCTGCAGAGGCCCAGGCCTGACTGAGGCCCCAAAAAAGTTACTCTGAGTTAAGCAATAAGGAGAGTGAAAAGGGAAGACCACATTCTGATCACACCTTCCTGGAGGTAATGTTGTTGTTGTTGTTATGTGCCGTCGAGTCGGTTCAGACACATAGCGACCCTGTACAGGGTTTCTGAGGGTGTAAATCTTTACGGGAGTAGAAAGCCT
>NW_006408740.1:4870352-4878424 GCF_000296735.1 Chrysochloris asiatica
GAACAAAAGCCAATGACAATGAAGGAGGAAGTCCAAGGTGCATTGAAGGAATTGGCAAAGAACAAGGCACCAGGAATTGATGGAATAAAAATTGAAATCTCTCAAGAAAGTGAGGCAGCACAGGAGGCAATCACTAATCTCTGCCAAGAAATTTGGAAGACAATTATCTGGCTGACTGATTGGAAGAGATCCATATTTGTGCCCATTCCAAAGAGAGATGACCTGATGGAATGTGGAAATCATGAGACAATGTCTTTGATATCCCATGCTAGTAAAGTTTTGCTAAAGGTAATACAGAAATGGCTACAATCATTCATTGACAGAGAACTTCCAGCATTTCAAGCCAGATTCAGAAGAGGCCATGGAATGAGGGATATCATTGCTGATGTGCGCTGGATCTTGGCTGAAAGCAGAGAATATCAGAAAGATGTTTACCTGTGCTTTATTGAATATGCAAAGGCTTTCGATTGTGTGGATTATGACAAGCTATGGACAACACTGTGAACTATGAGTATTCCAGAACACTTAATTGTACACATGAGGAATCTGTATATGGACCAAGAGGCAGTTGTTCGAACAGAACGTGGGAACACTGACTGGCTTAAAATTAAGAAAGGTGTGAGACAAGGTTGTATTCTTTCACCATACTGATTCAACCTGTATGCTGAGCCAATAATCTGAGAAGCTGGGTTATATGAATAAAAACATGGCATCAGGATTGAAGGGAGATTCATTAACAACCTGCAATATGCAGATGATATAACCTTGCTTGCTGAAAGTGAAAAGGACTTAAAACATTTATTGATGAAGATCAGAGAGCATAGCCGTCGGTATGGATTACATCTCAATGCCCAAAAAACAAAAATCCTTACCAATGGCCACTGGTCCAATAAACAACATTCTTATCAATGGAGAAAAGATTGACATTGTCCAAGACTTCATTCTTCACTGATCAACTCTCAACACTCATGGAAGCAGCAGTCAAGAAATCAAAAGACATATTGCATTAGGCAAATCTGCTGCACAACACCTTTTTAAAGTGTTAAAGAGTAAAGATGTCAGCTTGAGGACTAAGATGCACCTGACCCAAGCCATGGGATTTTCAATAATCTCATATGCACGCAAAAGCTGGACAGTGAGTAAGGAAGACCGTAGAAGAATTGATGCTTTTGAGTTATGGTGTTGGAGGAGAATATTGAAAGTGCCATAGGCTGCCAAAAGAACCAATAGATCTGTTTTGGAAAAAATGCAGCCAGAGTGCTCCTTGGAGACCAAGATGTCCAAACTTCGTCTCTCATACTTTGGACATATCATCATGTGGGACCAGTCGCTGGAGAGGATATCGTGTTTGGTAAGGTGGAGAGTCAGAGAAAAAGAGGAAACCCCCAACAAGATGGATTGGCCAAGTGGCAGCATCGATGGACTCAAGCGTGGCAACAGTAGTGAGGTTGGCGCAGGATCAGGCAGTGTTTTGTTCTGCTGTGCATAAGGCTGCTATGAGTCAGTACCGACTCGATGGCACCTAACAACAACAGCAAATAAGATTTTGTTTTGCTCCCCTGTATGTTCCACTTTATGAAGTCCTATTATGGCACTGCAGGATAATGCACTGTGCCTCAAGTTCGGTTTGAGCCATAAGGTCAGCAGTTCATACTCACCAACCACTCCTTGGAAACACTTCACAAGGTCACTATGAGTCAGAACCAACTCAATGACACTTAACAACAACAGCAATAATGCTCTACCACATAGACCAAGAGGCAGTTGTTCGAAGAGAACAATGGGACACAGAATGGTTTAAGATAAGGAAAGTTGTGCACCAGGGTTGTATTTTTTTCACCATATTTGTTCAATCTGTATGCTGAGCAAATAATCCAAGAAGCTGGATTATATGAAGTACATGACATCTATATTGGAGGAAGGCTCATTAACAACCTGTGATATGCAGATGATAAAACCTTGCTTGCTGAAAGGGAAGAGGACTTAAAATACTTATTAATGAAGATAAAAGACCATAGCCTTCTGTATGGGTTTCACATCTATGTAAAGAAAACAAAAATCCTCAAAACTGAATGTATAAATAACATGATAAATAGAGAAAAGATTGAAGTTATCAAACACTTCATTTTAAATATATCCATTATCAACACTCATGGAAGCAGCAGTCAAGAAATCAAATGGTTGCATTAGATAAATCTGCTGGACAAGAACTCTTTAAAGAGTTCAAGAGCAAAGATGTCAGTTTGAGGACCAAGATGCATCTGACCCAAGCTATGGTATGTTCAGTAGCCTCATATACATGTGAAAGTTGGCCAGTGAAAAAGGAAGATGATAGAAAACTTGATGTGTTTGAGTTTTGGTGGTGGAGAAGAATATTAAAAGTACCATGGACTACCAGCAAGACAAACAAATCTGCGTTTTAGTAAGTACAGCCAGAATGCTCCTTAGAAGCCAGAATGGCCAGACTTCTCTCATACTTTGGATATGTTATCAGGAGGGACCAGCCCTTGGAGAAGACATCACATTTGGTAAAGTGGAGGGTCAGTGAAAAAGAGGAAAACCCCCATGAGATGGACTGGCATGGTAGCAGCAGCAATGGATTCAAGTGTAACAACAATTGTGAGGATAGTGTAGGACTGGGCAGTGTTTTATTCTGCTGTGCATGGGATTGCTATGAGTCCGAACCAATTCGATGACACCTAAAAACAACAACAACAACAACATGCTCCACCCTGTTCATAGATATGTTTGCTACAAGCAAATCTACCCATGTACAAATATCCTCTGTCAAACCCCTATCTTTAATACCATTTTCCCATAAACTTTTTGAAGCAAACCTCATATTTTACTTGAGATTCAATTAGTTTAATACATAGTATTGTAATAATATTATGTTGTGTTCTTCTCTTGTATTACTCCCCAGTCCCCCAAATGATAGGGGTGAGAATAGAGGAAGACATATTGCTCCTTTACTCAGGCCCCTTGATCCAATGAGTTAAGTCAGCAGGAATGAGTGGAGGATATTTGATGAGTAGACTTATTTTTCTAAGTTCTCTCTGAGGGAGTTTACTATTGTGGAAACTGCTAAAAGAATTCTCCCAATTTTATTTTTATAAGTTGACATGTATTTTAGGAACTCTGGAGGTACAGTGGGTTAGTCATTGGCTGTTAACTGAAAAGTTTTGTGGTTTGAACCCAATAGCTGCTCCATGGGAGAAAGATGAGGCAGTCTGCTTCCATAATTATTTATAATCTCAAAAACCCTGTGGGGCAGTTCTGTTTTGTCCTATCAAGCCACTATGAGCCAGAATCAACTTGACAGCAGTGGACAGAACATATATTTTGGTGTTTTAAAACGTTTTATTGTGATTTGGGCAAAGGCTTACAGAACAGATTGACTTTCCACTTAACAATTCATGCAAATTTAGATTGGTGACATTGACTATCTGCTCAGTGTACCAGTATTCCTCCTATTTCCTCCGGGTGTTTCCTGTTTCCATCCAGCCTTCTTTCTTATCCCTATTGCCTTCTGGAGTGGCGCTGTAGGATAAACACTGGACTACAGGGTTGGTTTGAACAGCAAGTTGGAGGTTCAAACTCTCCAGCTTCTCAAACTCACCTCTGCTTGGAAACCCAATGTTGTTGTTGCTGTAAAGTGCTGTCGAGTCTATTCTGACCCATAGCAACCCTATATAGGATTTCCAAGGAGCAGCTGGTGAGCTTAAACCACCAACCTTGAAGTTCAAATGACTTTGATTCCCACAGCGCCACACCCAGACTCCTAGAAACCCTATAGATAATGGCTGTTTTTCGGAACTAACGTGACAGAACATAACAAAACAACAGCTTTCTAAGGTTTGCTGTTGTTGTTCAGTGCTGTCAAGTTGGTTCTAACTCATAATGAATCTATATAGGGTTTCTGAGGTGCTGGTGGTGGGTTTGAAATGACAGTATTGTAGTTAGCTGTCCAGTGATTATCCACAGGCAAATGCTGAACTTTTTGTTGTCATGTGGTTGACAGTTTTAAAGACTATATACATCCCTGATGCTATTTTTCACCTGGAAGGCATGCCTATCATTTGGCTAAAAGTTGAGCCACAGGGGTGAGTTTGGTTCTAGGCCATAGGGTATCTAAGGGTCATAACCTTGGTGGTTCCATCTGTATCAAATAAATAATCCTAGTTTTTTTTTTTTTGCTATTTTGAGTTTTGTTTCATATTTTTTCCCCACTCTGTGCAGCACATCCTATTTTAAACCAGTCAGCAGTGGTAGCTGGACACCATCTAGATCTCAGGATCATGAAATTTGGGGCTCACATGGTCCATGAATCCTTTGGACTAATTATTTCCTTGTGTATTTGATTTTCTAAACTCCTTTTTTGCTCTGGATTGTGAGAGAGCAATAGTTGCACCTTAGGTAGCAACTCACAAACTTTTAAAAACTGTAGCAACTACACATCCAAGTGTTGTCGTTATGTGTCATAGAGTCAGTTCCAACTCACAGTGACCCCATGCCTAGCACAATGAAACACTGCCCGGTCCTGCTCCATCCTCACAGTTGTTATGTTTGAGCCTATTGTTGCTATCACTGTGTCAATCCATTGTGTGGGGGACATTTTGGTGATCCTCCGTTTCACCAAGCATGATGTCCTGCTCCAGGGACTGGCTCTTTCTGACAACATGCCCCAAGTACACAAAGGAAGTCTCGCCATCCTTGATTCTAAGGAGCACTCTGGTTGTACTTCTAACAGAGATTTGTTTGTTCTTCTGGTAGTCCATGGTACTTCCAGTATTCTTCACCAACACCATAATTTAAATCATCGATTCTTCTCTAATCTTGCTTACTCATTATCCAAATTTCACATGCATGTGAGATGATTGGGAACATGGGCACTCTGTAGGAAAAGCACTGGACTGCTAATCACAAGGTTGGCAGTTTGGGCCCACCAGCTTCTCTGCTGGAGAAAGATAAGGTATTTTTCTCCTGTGAAAATTTTACAGCCTTGGAAACTTATGCAGGATTAGTATGAGTCAGAACCAACTCCATGACACTAAGCAACAATAACAAGATAAGGCAATTGAAAATACCATGACTTGGGTGAGGTGGCATACCTTAGTCCTAAAAGTGACCTTTTTGCTCTTTAACACTTTCAAGATTGCCTTTGCAGCAGATTTGCCTAAAGTGATATGCCATTTAATTTCTTGATTGCTATTTGTGGCTTCAAGCAAAACAAAGTCTTTGTTAACATCTATGTTTTCTCTGTTTGTCATGATGCCATTTATTGGTCCAGTTGTTAGGATTTTCAGTTTCTTTACCCTGATGTGCAATCCATACTGAAGGCTGTTGTTTTAGATCTTCATCAGTAACTATTTCAAGACCCTTTTGTGTCTATTACAACTATTGCAAGGTTGTGTCATTTGCATATTGCAGGTTGTTAATGAGCCTTCCTCCAGTTCTGATGCCATGTTCTTCGTGGAATTCAGCTTCTCAGATTATTTTCTCAGCATACATATTCAATAAGTATGTTGAAAGGATAAGACCCTGGCACACATCTTTCTGCATTTTAAGCCATTCAGTATCCACTTGCTCTGCTTGAACCACTGCCTCTTGGTAGATGTACAGATTACTCATGAATATAATTCAGTGTTCTTTGAAACGCTATCCATAGTTTGTTATGACCCACACAGTGGAATGCCTTTAACATAGACAAAAAAGCACAAGTAAACATCTTTTTGGTAGTCTTTGTTATCAACCAAGATCCATCAGAGGTTAGCAATGAAATCCCCCATTTTACATCCTCTTCGGAATTTGGCTTGGATTTCTGGCAGCTCCTGGTTGATGTACTGCTGAAACCATTTTTAAACTATCATCAACAAAATTTTACTTCATGGTATTGTTCGATGACTTCCATATTCAGTTGGCCCACCTTTCTTTGGAATGGGCACAAATATGGATCTCTTCCAGTTGGTTGACCAGGTAGTTGTCTTCCGAATGTCTTGGTAAAGATGAGTGAATACCTCAAGTTATGCATCATTTTGTTGATACATTTCAATTTGTATTTCATCAATTCCTGGAGTCTTGCTTTTCACCAGTGCCTTCAGTGCAACTTAGACTTCTTTATTCAATAGTATTGGTTCTTGATTGTATGATTTCTTTTGAAATGATTGAACATAGATCAATTACTTTTGGTACAGTTACTCTGTGTATTCCTTATGTGTTCTTTTGCTGCTTGCTGCATCATTCATTATTTTGCGTGTGGTTGTTGTTGTTGTTGGTTGTATGCCACTGTGTCAGTTTCGACTGATAGTAAACTTGGATGTGAATTTGAAGGATATAAATCTTTTATGGAAGCAGAAAACCTCATCTTTCTCCTGTGGAGTGATTGGTAGATTTGAACTATTGTCCTGGCAGTTAGCAGTCCAGCTGCAATCCACTACACTACCAGGGCTCCTTAGAATTCTTTAATATTGCAACTAGAGGCTTGAATTTTTTTCTTCAGTTCTTTTAGCTTGAGAAATGCTAAATGCATTCTTCCTTTTTGGTTTTCTACTCAGTTCTCTGCACATTTCATTATAATACTTTGTCTTCTGGAGCTGCCCTTTGAAATTTTCTGTTTATCTCTTTTACTTGTTCATTTCTTTCTGTCACATTAGCTTCTCTGCATTCAAAAGCAGGTTTCAGTCTTTTGACATCCATTTTTTCTTTCTTCTTGTATTTTCAGTGACCTTTCGCTTTCTTCATGTATGTATGCTTAATGTCATCCTACAACTCCTTTGTCTAATGCATCAAATATGTTCTTGAGATGATCGCTAAATTTAGGTGAGATATACTCAAGGTCATATTTTACCTCTCATGAACTTGTTTTAATTTTCCTCAGCTTCAGCCTGAACTTGCTTATGAACGTTTGATTGTGTGTTCCGTAATTAGCTCCTGGCCTTGTTTTGGCTGATGATATTGATCTTCTCTATCATCCCTTCCCACAGATTTGATTCCTGTGTTCTCCATCTGGTGAGGTCACCATTTATATTGTTGTAAAAAGGTATTTGCAATGAATAAGTCATTGATCTTGTAAAATTCTATCATGTAATTTCCAACATCGTTGCTATCAATAAGGTCTATCAAGTGTGGATAGGTTTCAGTGGTGCTTCCAGAGTAAGGTAGATTAGGAAAAAAGGGAAGGGGCCACTTCTGAATGGTTAGCCCCCGAAAGTCTTATGAGTAGTAGCAGAACATTTCTGATATAGTGCCAGTAGATGAGCCCCTGAGGTTGAAAAGCACTCAAAATATGATTGGGGAAGAGCTGCTTTCTTAAAGTAGATTTGATCCTAAAGACGTGATGAAACAAACTTTCAGGACCTCCATTTTCTGGAGGTAGGGGAGTGGGGGGAGGGACCACAACCAAAATTGAGAAGAAACAGCTGCAAAATGCCATTAATAATCAGAATTTATAACGTATGAAGTATGACTCCAGGAAAATTGGAGATCAACAAAAATGAAATGGAACACATGAAGATCAATATCCTAGGCATTAATGAACTAAAACAGACAGGTATTGGCCATTTTGAATCAGGCAATCATGTGGTTTACTATGCTGGGAATGACAAATTGGAGAGGAATGGTATCACATTTATGTCAAAAGGAGCATCTCAAGATATATATTGAAGTACAGAATGATGTCTGTGCTAGGATAATATCTATAAGCTTACAAGGAAGAACAGTTAATAATACCACTAGCATTCAAATATACACATCAGTCATTGAGACAGTGATTGAGCAACTTCTTTGGTCTGAACTCAACCAAAAAGTACATAGAAAATGGTTTTTGTGGACTATTTTATGCCAACTGATTTTGTTATCTCTGGAGATTATGATTATGAACCTCCAGGAACAGACTCATGCCATGAAGGTGTTTTGGTACAGATAAGTTTTCATAATTTTGGTCTCGTATGCTCTATTACCCACCATTCATTTGTAGTATATCATACTATAGTGACTTGTGTGCTACTGTGATGCACTAGTATTTCAAATATCAGCAGAGTTACCCATGGTGGACTGATTTTTTTTTTTTTTTT
>NW_006408740.1:4879301-4891407 GCF_000296735.1 Chrysochloris asiatica
TGCCTCCAGGTAGATGTGATCAGGGAATGGGCTTCCCTTTTCATTCTTCTTCCTGAGAAGTTTCAAGATACCACTGTTGGTCGTTTTGACATAACTTTGGATTTAATTTTCGGCCTATTTCCTTTTTTATCTCCTTGTCCCGCTCCACATTCCCCGCTCAGGCCTTTATTCCAGTTGTAAACAGTTCAGGGCCGGCTGTGGCCGTTTGGTTTTAATTGGAAACTGTCTCTTTAAATTTCAAGGAGATCTGTGTGCATGCATAGTAGAACCCTCCGAGGGTGGGGCTGGGGTGCCCACTAGCTCAGGCACCCCTATAGTCACCAGAATGGAGGTGCACAGACAGCAAGGGACCAATTAACAGATACCAAAGGAAAAGAATGTCCACACCTTTATCTCAGCGGTTCTGCCAGGCATCTGTGGCCGCTCCCATCCTTCCCCCGCTTGGTCTCAACCAAGATGGTGGCTCCTGGAGCAGCCGAGCGTCCCAGACTAGAAAGCAATGGATTTCTTGCTTCTGCCACAAATTCCCCCAGCTGTGAGTCTTCCAATCTTCTAAATATTCCTTTATATGTGGTTCAGAGTTCTGGGATCAGCCCCTGAGCCTGGTTGGTTGGGTATTCTGTGTTGTTGTTGTTGGAGCTCCTTTACTGTACTTCCACCCGATCTGCCATCTTGTTTGTTCACCCATGGTGGACTGATTTTAGTGGAGCTTCCAGACTAAGACAGACTTGGAAGTAGGGTGTGGCTATTTACTTCTGGGAAAAACAAAAACAAAAAACTGGCTATTTAAAAAATTTTGAATATCAATAGAACATTATCTTATACAGTGCTAGAATGTGAACACTTCAGCTTGGGAGGCAGTCAAAATACAACTGGGAATAAACTGCCTCTTTAAAGTATAGTCCACCTTAATGACATGGTTGTTGTTGTTAAGTGCTGTCGAATTGGTTCTGACTCATAGTGACCCTTTATAGGGTTTCCAAGGAGTAGCTGGTGGTTTTAAACTACTGACCTGCAGTTCATGCCAACTGTGTGCATGCATATCCAATGCCACACTAGGACTTCAATGACACAATGGAGTAAAGCTTTTAGGACCTCCATTTTCTGATATGTTAAGACTCAAAATAAGAAGGAACTATTGTAAATATTTATTAATAATCATAAGGTAAAATGTACAAAGTTTGAATCTGGAAAAATTTAAAGTTGTAAAAATGAAATGGAATAATAAAGATCGATATCCTGGACATTAGTTAGCTGAGATGAACTATTACTGATAATTTTGAATTGGGCAATCTTGTAGTGTCCTTAATTGTGTCATTAATGTCTGAATGACAAACTGAAGAGGAAAGACATTACACTCATTATAAACAAAACAAGACAAAAACAGTTTAAGGTCTATCTTGAATTATAACACTGTTGGTGTTGTTAAGTGTCATTGAGTCAGGTTTGACCCATAGCAACTTTGTATAGGGTTTCTGTGAGTAATATCCAGATATCTACAAGGAATACCACTGTTATTAAAAAATACACACTCCTACTTCAAAGTCAAAGATGAACAAACTGAAGATTTTTACAAACTTTGTAGTCTGAAATTGATCAACATGCAATCAAAATACATTCTAATTACTGATGATTGGAATGTGAAAGTTGGAAGCAAAGAAGAAGGATTGGTAGATATCTTCATGATACAAATGAAGATTGCAGGATAGAATTTTGCAAGAGAAACCTTTTATATATATTTTTAAATTACATAAGTAATGACTATACACATAGTCCTCACTGCATGGAGTACACAGGAATATAATTGACTACATCTGTAGGAAGAGATAATGAACCCCACTATCTTCAATCAGAATAAGGTCAGTGACCAACAGCAGAATAGATAATCATTTGTATGCAAATTCAAGTTGAAGCTGAAGAAAATGAAAACAAATCTATGAGTCAAAGTACTACTATGAATATTTTCTACCTGAATTTAGAAACCATCTCAAACAGAGATTTGAGGCATTTGACAGTAATAACCAAAGACCAGAGTAGTTGTGGGATGACATTAACAGCAGCATACATGAAAAACAGCAAAAGATAGTTAAGAAGACAATAAAGAAAGAAGAGACCAAATTGGATGTCTGAAGAGACTCTTGAAACCTGCTCTTAAATTACAGAAGCTAAAGTAATTGGAAGGAATGAGGAAGTAAAAGAACTGAACAGAAAATGTCAAAGGATAGCTCAAGAAGACAAAGCCAAATATTATAATGAAATGTGCAGAGAACTGGAGTTAGAAAACCAAAAGTGACAAATACACTTAGTATTTCTTGAGCTAAAAGTACTAAAGGAAAATTTCAAGTGTTAACTTGAAATATTGAGGGATTATTTGGGGAAAAAATGAACAATGCAGGAAGCATCAATTAAGATAGAATTAATGCACAGAGTCACACTACCCAAAACAATTGGTTAAAGTTTAACTATTTCTGTTGCTACCATGTGATCAAGAGCTGAGGGTATTAAAGGAAAAAGTCCAAACTGTACTGAAGGCATTAACAAGAAACAAGGCTCCAGGAACTAATGTAATACCAATTGAAGTGTTTCAACAAATGGATGCAGTGTTGGAGCTGTTCAGTCATATGTGCCAAGTAATTTAGAACACAGGTACCTAACAACCAACAAAAGAAAGGTGATACAGTAGAATGTGGAAATAATCAAACAAGGCTGTGGAACGAGGGATATCATTGCTGATGTCTGATGGATCTTGGCTGAAAGCAGAGAATATTAGAAAGATGTTTTACCCGTGCTTTATTGACTACGAAAAGGCTTTTGATTGTGTGGATCCTGACAAGCTATGGACAACATTGCAAAGTATGACTATTCCTGAACACTGGAGATTCTTTGTGCTCATGAGGAATCTGGACCTGGACCAAGACGCAGTCTTTCAAACACAACATGGGAACACTGAATGGCTTAATATTAAGAAAGATGTGAGACAGGGTTGTATTCTTTCACTGTACGTTCTCAACCTGTATGCTGAACAAATAATCCAAGAAGCTGGGTTCTATGAAGAAAAATGTGGCATCAGGATTGGAGAAAGACTCATTAACAACCTGTGATATGCAGATGATACAACCTTACTTGCTGAAAGTGAAGATGACTTGAAATATTTACTGATGAAGATCTAAGAGCACAGCCTTTGATATGGATTGCATCTCAATGTAAAGAAAACAAAAATCCTCACCACTTGATCGATAAACAACATTCTTATCAATGGAGAAAAGATTGAAGTTGTGAAGGACTTCATTCTTCTTGGATCAACTATCAACACTCATGGTGGTCAAGAAATCAAACAACATAATGTATTAGGCAAATTTGCTGCACAGTACCTTTTTCCAGTGTTGAAGAGCAAAGATGTCAGCTTGAGGACTAAGGTGCACCTGACCCAAGCCATGGTATTTTCAATAACCTCATATACATGCGAAAGCTGGACAATGAATAAATAAAACAGTAGAAAATTGATGCTTTTGAGTTATTGTGTTGCAGAAGAATATTGAAAGTATCATGGGCTTCTAAAAGAATAAAGAGATCTGTGTTGGAAAAAGTGCAGCCAGAATGCTCCTTGGAGGCCAGAATGGCCAAATTTCACCTCTCATACTTCAGAAATATTGTCAGGAGGGAACAGTAGCTGGAGGAGGATATCATGTTGGGTAAGGTGGAGGGTCAGAGAGGAAGAGGAAGACCCTCAGCAAGAATGACTGGCAAAGTGGCAGCATCAATGAGCTCAAGCATGACAACAACAGTGAGGTTGGCCTAGGATCGGGCAGTGTTTCTTTCTGCTGTGTGTAAGGTCGCAATGAGTCGGTACTGATTTGATGTCACCTAACAACAACAACATCATTAATATTACATGCAAGTAAAAATTTTCTAAAGATAATTTAAAAACTGATTTTAGCTGTACATTGATTGAGAAATACAGAAAATCTAACCTGGATTTAAAAGCGAATGTTGAATGAGAGATCATCCTTGTTGATACAGATCATGGCTGAAAATACAGAATGCTAGAAAGATGTTTACATGTGTTTTGTTGATGCAGTAAAAGAATTTGATTGTGTGGATCAAACACATTCTGGATAACATTGCGAAGTGTGGGAATCACAGAACATTTCATTGTCCTTATTAGAACCTGTACATAAACCACAAGACAATCATTTGAACAACAAAAGTTGATACTGAGTGGTTTAAAAGCAGGAAAAGGGTTCATCAGAGTTGTATCCTTTCTGAACCCATATGCTGAACAAATAAATGTGAGAAGCTGGACTACATGAAGAAGACTGACGACAGGATTGGAAAAGGACTCAGTAACACAGCCTTGCTGAAAGAGAAAAAAGTGCAGCTTTCGGTGTGATTCTTTTGTTTTTGTTGCTATGTGCTGTAGCGACCCTGTATAGGGTTTCCAAGGTGCAACTGGCGAGCTTGATCCACCAACTTTGAAGTCCAGCACATTAACACACAACATTGCAAAATTACCCCTCAATATAAAGAAAAGAAAAATTCTCACAACTGAACTAATAAGCAATATCATAATAAATGTTGAAAATATTAACATGAAGAAGTTAATTTTGCTTGAATCTACAATCAGTGCCCTTGGAAACAGCAGTCAGAAATCAAATGATGTATTGCATTGGGCAAATCTGCAGCAAAATATTTCTTTAAAGTATTAAAAACCAAAGCTGTTACTTTGAAGACAAAGGTACACCTGACTCAATCCATGGTATTTTTAATCAACTAAAAACTCTTGGGGAAGCTGTACAATCATTAAAGGAGAATGAAGAATATATGCTTTGACTTATAGTGTTTGTGACGAAAATTGTATATACTGGCAGAAGAACAAACTAATTTGTCATGGAAGAAATACAGTCAGATATTTCTTAGAAGTGAAAATGGTAAGACTTTGCCTTATATACTTTGGGAATGTTATCAAGAGGGACCAGTTCCTCAGGAAGGGTATCATGCTTAGTAAAGTAGAAGGTCATTGGAAAAGAAGAATACCACCCAATTGACAAGATGAATTGACACAGTGGCTGCAACAATGGGCTCAAACATAACAACATTAGTGAGGATGGTGCAGGACAGGGCAGTGCTTCATTCTTTTATACATAAAGTTTCTATGAGTCAAAACCAACTTGATAGCACCTCTGGTAGCATAGTGGTTATGAATCAGGCTGCTAACCTCAAGGTCTGCAGTTCAAAACTACCAGCGGTTCCATGGGAGAAAGATGAGGTGTTCTGCTCCCATAAAGATTTACAGCCTCGGAAACCCTGTGCAGTGTCACTATGAATCAGATCTGACTCTATGGTACTTAACAACAACAACATACTGTACTATATTCATAGATATTGTTGTTGTATGCCATTGAATTAGGTTTGACTCATAATGATGGTGTGTAGGGTTTCTGAGGCTATAAGTCTTTACAAGAGCAGAAAGTTTCATCTTTCACCCATGAAACAACTGATTAATTCAAAACACAGACCTTGCAGTTAACAGCCCAATGCATAACTCACAGTGCCGCCAGGGCTCCTGGATATATTTTCAATGCATATAAATACATGTATAAAAAATATCTCCTGTCAAATCTATATATATATTCTTGCTTGTAGTCTTATTTGATTCCAAAACCTTGTTCTGCTTGAGTATTTTTGTATCCAATCAATTGATCTAATCATAGATTATTGTTATTATTATTATTGCATGATTTGGTATGTTATAGTGTTTTCCATTGTTGTCTTTAGCACTTGTTCTCTTCCCAGTATCTTGCATTGACTTGATCATTTTATGCTGACCTTTCCCTTATTGTGTATTACTCTCTCCCTTCACCCAAGTTATTAAGTGTCTGGTGTCCTGGCATGACACTGTAGGATAAGCATTGGACTACTAACCTCAAATTTGACAGTTCAAGCCTACAAGTCATTCTTTGGAAACCCTATACAGGGTCAGTATGAGTCTGAACCAACTCATTGGCACTTAACAGCAATAGTAACAATAATCCTCTACTTAGTGATTTACCTTTCCAACCCCAGTAAACTTCAAAGAATATTTCTTTGTATGTAAATCTTTTATTGACTTTTTTTTTTTTTTAACTGTAGTGGTCTTATACAAATTTTGTCCTTTTATGATGGACTAATTTCACTCAGTATAATGTCCTCTAGGTTTATCCATATTATGAGACATTTTGTTGATTCATCAAAATTCTTTAACTCATGCTTTTGTTAGTATTCTAATGATATTCAGCTTCTCCATTTTATCTTTCCATAGAGGTAGTTAACTTGATTTCTGTGTATTCCATCTGGAGCAGTCCATGTATCTATTCACCTTTTCTGTTGTTAAGAAAAGATATTTGTAATTAATAAATCATTAGTATTGAAACATTCTTTCATGTGCTCTCCAGCATCATTTCTATGACCAAGGATATATTTTACAAATATGGATCCTTCCACTTCGTTTCCAATATTCTCTTGTCCTGTAATTTGTTTAGCAATTCATCTGTTGGTGAATACTAAGGTTGTTTCCATCCTCTGCTATGGTGAATAATGCTGCAATGAATGTGGCATGGATGTGCACATATCTATTTATGACATGTCTCCTATTTTTCTAGGATGCATACCTACTAGTGTGATTGCTAGATCATATGGCATTTGTATTTCCAGTTTTTTAAAGAAGTATCATATAAGTTTTACAGTACCACAGTAATGTATGAGGGTTCAAATCTTTCCATGCCCTTCTGGTATTTGTTGTTTTCTGCTTTCTTGAAGTTTGCTAAAAGTACAATTCTTTCCAGTACACTGTAATTGTCTTTTTTTTTTTTTTTAAATTTCAGTAGGTTCTGCTGTGAATCACATATTACATCCCTTATTTGTGTTTTCATTCTCATCTGACTGCAAAAAATTTTTTCAATTTCATTTTTTATTTCATCTACTAACCAAAACTCACTACTACTGAATTGATTACAACACACAGGTATTTTATAGGATAGAGTAGAGTAGCTATTTAGGGTTTCCGAGACTATAAATCATTTTACGAGTAGCCAGTGCCATCTTTCTCCTGTGAAGCAGTTGGTGGTTTTAAACCACCAGTCTTAGAGTTAGCAGTCCAATGTTTAAACAATTGTCCCACCAGAGTCCTTATTTATTCCATTACCTAGTAGTTTTAAAGCTGAATGATATTCAGTTTCCATATACTTGCTTCAAATTTACACACTGTCCACTAAAATCAGTCATGATGAAATTGAAGAATTCTACCAACTTCTTCAGTTTGAAATTGTTCAAACATGCAATCAAAATGCATTGGCCATTACCAGTGATGTGAATGCAAAAGTTGCAAACAAAATGGAAACAGAGAAATTGGAAACAAAGTCAACAAACTTGACTGCTAACTGAAACAAAGAGGAAAGATGTGTATTTATAAAATACAGTTTTGGTGATAGAAATGATGCTGGAGATCTCATGATAGAATTTTGCAAGACCAATGATTTACTTATTGCAAATACTCTTTTTTATTTTTAAAAAGGTGACTATACACTTGGTCCTAACCAGATAGAATTCACAGGAATCAAATTAACTATACCTGTGGGAAGAGACAATGAAGAAACTCATCAAAAGCCAAAACAGGGTCAGAAGCCAACTGTGGACTAGACCAACAGACCAACTCATATGCAAGTTCAGGCTGTAGCTGAAGATAATTAAAACAAGCCCACAAGACCCAAAATATGACCTGGAGTACATCTGACCTGAATTTAGAGATCGTTTCAAGGATATGTTTGATGCATTAGATATTGATAATGAAAACTTATAAGAGTTGTGGGATAACATCAATACTATCATACATGAAGAAAGCAGAAGGTCATTAAAAAGACAGAAAAGAAAGAAAAGGCCAAAGTGAATGTCAGAAGAGACTCTGAAACTTGCTCTTGAATAGAGAGAGGCTTAAGTGACCAGAAGACATGATAAAGTAAAAGAGCTGAACAGAAAATTTCAAGGGGCAACTTGAGAAAATAAAATAAAATATTACAGTGAAATGTACAATGATCAGAGTTAGAAAACCAAAAGAAAAGAATATACTCAGCACTTCTCAATCTGAAATAACTGAAGAAAACATTCAAAGTTTGGTTGCAATATTTTAAGATTCTGAGGGTAAAATATTGAATGATGCAGAAAGCATCAAAAGAAGATGGAATGAATAAGGACTCACTGTCCCCAAAATAATTGATCAATGCTCAACAATTTCAAGATGTAACATATAGCCAAGTGCTGATGGTATTGAAGGAAAAAGTGCAAACTACACTTAAAACATTGATGGGAGGAAAATGACTCCAGGAACTGGAAGGATACAAAGTGAAATGTTTCAACAAACTGATGCAGTGCTGAATGCATTCACCCATCTAGTCCAAGAAATTTGGAAGACAGCTACCTGGTCAATTAATTGGAAGAGACCCATATTTGTACCCATTCTAAAGAAAGGTGACCCAGCAGAATATTGAACTCATCAAACAATATCCTTAAAACCACATGCAAGTAGATTTTTGCTTACTATAATTAAAAAATGACTGTAGTAGTACAGCAGTACCTCGATTGGGAACTGCTAGACATTCAAGTCAGATTCAAAAGAGGATGTGAAATGAGGGATATCATTATTGATGTCACATTGATCTCATCTGAATGCAGACAATACCAGAAAGATGTTTATTTGTGTTTTATTGACTATGTGGATCATAACAAACTATAGATAACATTGCAATAATGGGTATTCCAGAACAGTTAATTGTGCTCATGAGGAACTTGTACATAGACCAAAAGTCAATTGTTCAAACAGAACAAGGAGATAGTAAATGACTTAAAATCAGAAAAGGTATTCGTCAGGGTTGTATCCTTTTACCATAGTTATTAAATCTGTATGCTGAGCAAATAATCCAAGAAGCTGGGTTATATGAAGAAGATCATGACATCAGGACTAGAGCAAGACCCATTAACAACCATATGCAGATGACACAACCTTGCTTCCAGGAATGGAAGAGGACTTGAAATACTAACTGATAAAGAACAAAGGCTACAATATTCAGTATGGATTTCACCTTAATATATAAAACAGAACAAAACAAAAACAAATCCTCACAACTGAACCAATAAATAACATCATGACAAACAGAAATGATTGAAGTTGTCAAGGACTTCATTTTCCTTGGATCCACAATTATTGCTCAGGGAAGCAGCTGTCAAGAAATGCATGGACAATAAAGCATTAGGCAAATCTGCTGCAAAAGACCTTTTTAGTGTTAAAGAGCAAAGATGTCACTTTGAGGAATAAGATATGCCTCACTCAAGCCATGGTATTTTCGATAGTCTCATATGCATGTGAAAGTTGACAAAGAATAAAGATGACTGTAGAAGAATTGTTTTATTTGAATTATGGTGTTGATGATGAATATTGAAAGTGCCATGGATTGTGAGAAAAACATACAAACCTGTCTTGGAAGAAGTACATCCAGAATGTTCCTTATAAGTGAAGACAGTGAGACTTCTGTTCTCGGATTTTGGACATGTTGTTAAGAGGGACCAGTCCCTAGAGTAGGACATCATATGTTTGGGAAAGTGGCGCATCAGTGAAAACCAAGAAGACTCCCAAGGAGATGAATTGACACAGTGACAGCAGCAATTGGCTGAAACATTACAATTGTGAGGGTGGCTCAGGACCAGGCAATGTTTCATTCGGTTGTGCATAGGGTTACTATGAGTAGGAACTTACTGGATGGCACCTAACAGCAACAACAAAAATATAATATGAAAAGGATCTCTGTATGATGTAACTGTTAAGCACTTGACTGCTAACTAAAATTTTGGCAATTTAAATCCACTAACCACACTCTGTTAGAAAGATTTGCTTCCATAATGTTTACAATTTTGGAAACTCTATGTGGCAGTTCTATTCAGTCCTATAGTTAAAGTCGGAATTGACTAGTTGGTTAATAAGTAAACTGAGAACAAAGACTGTGTCTTCTATAATTCAGAAATCCCTGGATTCCTGACGGGTAATAAGCATGGTCCTTGTTAGTTATATGTGAATGAGATATTGGAAAGAAGGCTATTCCTCCAGGCTGTAATTGGCATATTCCTTCCCTGCAGATTTAGGAAGACGAAGTGTTTTGAGCACTGTTCAACAGATTCCCCAAGTCCTTGGCTATCCAATCTTAACTGAAGAACAGTCAACCCATGAAGACATGTCAATGACATCTTACTTGGGGTCATCTCCTCAGGTCAGACCCCAGTGCCCACAGAACACTGACAGCTTCTGTTTCACATCTGGTTTTACTTCTGGCAGGGCCTTCTGGGTCACTGCCTTAGCCCAGCTAATCTCATTTTTCACCTTTTCCCAATCCAAGTCAGGACAAAAGGACCTCCTCTTCTCTTCTACTCCCTCCAGGGTCTCACTCTGCTATCTGAGAAAACTCTTTGAGCCTCTCACCATTGTCTTCATGGTCTCAGAGTCTGGTTTTCTCTGGCACAGAGTTCTTAGCTCTCTTCAGGCTGACACTGTCGTATCCCTTAGTAAGTGCCTGTTTGCTACTCACATTTGCTCATCCTGACCTTTGGGCTTGGGAATGCCAATAAGCACATGTAGCAAAGAAAATCCAATCTGTTATAAACATTAGGTCTCCAAAGAGATCTTAAGGCGGTGCTGACGTAAGCATTGTATCAGCTGTATGCATTCCTGAAGTTGTCACTTCCCCCTGGACTGATCATATGGGTTAGATACAGGGTCTTTCTCTTCCTGTTTTTCATTCTCTTTATTCTTTTCAGATCCTTTATTTGGTACAAATGTGCTTCATTTTCAATGTGCTTGCAAAAAAAAAAATCACTACCAAGGCAGTGTTTGGTAGTGTTGGATAGGGCTAAGGAACCTCATCCACTATGGTTATATTTGTAGGTATTAAATAAACAGAAGGAAAAGATGATGCAGTCTTTATCTCAAGACATTATAATTTAGTTGTTAAAATAGAGCTGACACTCATGAAACAATGGTAAACATTGTGTAGGAGATTATTACTGAGTGTAAAATGGAAACACAGACTTAAAATTCTACAAAAGGTAAAAAGTGAGAATTTGTGGAGGCTGGGGAGGGAGGGACTATAAGGGAAGTGTATGTAATGGGAAGAAATACAGCCAATTCAGAATGACTGGGTAGGACAAATAATATGAAAGCAATGTTATTCCTTTCAAATAGATGGTTTTTCCAAATTAAATATAAGAACTCGTGGACCAGCATAAATATGCTTATGGAGATGACACAGGATATTTAAGAATAGATATGTTCTTGATTTTGCAGTCCAGGAGCAGAGGTCCCTGGGACCATCAAGGGAGAGGACTGGAGTGTGGTACTCTACCCAGAGAAGCAGTGATGCAAGAGATGGAGGCAGAGATGATGACATGGAGAGATGGAGTGGCTGGGGACTCTGGACTCAGGGAGGGAGAGGGGCTGTGTGCAGGGTGTACCCTTTGGTTTTTTGATGATGCATGGAGGGGATTGTAATCATTGCAGTGAAATAAAATATGATAGGACAAATGTAAAGCTACTGTTCTCCCATGTAAACTATCACATAATTCACAATAAATATTAAAAAAAAAAACCAGGATAGGTTCTAGAATACTTACTCAATCTGTATGCTGAACAAATAATTTAAGAAGCTAGATTTTATAAAAAAGAACAAGTAATCATAATTGGAGGAAGGCTCATTATCAACCTGAGATTGCAGAAGATACAACCTTGCTTATTGAAAATAAAGAAGATTTGAAATGCTGATGGATGAAGTTAAAAGACTATAGCCTATGGATTTCTCTTTATGTAAAGAAAACAAAAATCTTCACAACTGGGCCAATAAATACATATTGATAAAAGAATAAAAGATTGAAGTTGTCAAACACTTAAATTTTCTTCAATCCATGATCAGTGCTCATGGAAACAGCAGTCAAGGAATCAAACAAAGTATTACATTAGGCAAATCTGCAAAAGACCTTTTTAAAGTGTTTAAGAGCAAAGATGTTAGTTTGAGGACTCAGTCATGGCATTTTCAAT
>NW_006408740.1:4894676-4902290 GCF_000296735.1 Chrysochloris asiatica
TTATTTGTCTTTTTCTTGTAGAGGTGTTGTAGTTTCCTATATATTTTAGAGATGAGTCCCTTGTCTTATGTGTCATTTCAAAAGACTTTTTCCATTCTAGGAGTTCTCTTTTACTCTTCTGGTGAAGCTTTTGATGCACATAAATTTTTAATTTTTAGTATCTTCCATCATCTATTTTGTCTACTTTTGTTTTTGTAGTTTTCAAAATGTTTGGTAGTCTGTGTATTCCCTGAATTAGTGCCCTCACATTTGTCCCAATTTTTTCATTGATGACCTTCATAATTCTGGGTTTCACATTTAGGTCTTTAATCCATGTTGAGTTGGGTTTTGTATAAGGTATGAGGTAAAGGTCTTATTTCAATCTTTTGCATGCTGCTTTCCAATTCTGCCAGCACCATCTGTTGAAGAGACTTTCAACTCCCCATGTAATATATTTAGGTATTTTGTCAAAAATCAGTTGGCTGTATGTGGATGGGTTAATTTCTGGATTCTCAATTCTGTTCTATTGATCAGTGTATGTTTCATTGTACCAGTACCAAACTGTTTTGTCCACTGTAGCTATGTAATAAATTTTGAAGTCAAGGAGTGAGAGGTTTCCAACCATATTCTTCTTCTTAAACAGTCCTTTACTTATCTTAGGTGTCTTTCCTTTCCATATAAAGTTTGTAATTGTTTTTTCCTATATAATAAAGTTTTGAAGGGTTAAAGTGTAAAATCTAAAAAAATTCCAAGAGTGTGTAATAAAAAATTCAAAGTATAAAAAACACGACAACAAAAGATCAGAAATGACTGAAAAAGCCAAGAAGCCAACTTTCTGATTAACAGGACTCCAGAAGAGAAAACCACACAAACACAGAGGGGATTATCAAAGAACTAATATAACTATTTATTGTAAAACATACCATTCAATTGAAATGGAATCTGAATATCAAGCATGACGAATGAATGAATGAAACAGATCTTTTTGAAATATCACAATAACAAGAAAAGTCTACTTTCTCCATATATTCCAAAAGCCCACGGAAAGGTAAAGATAGACAAGGAGTGAGACAGAAGAATAAGGTCACCCCACAAAGGAAAAATAATACATTTAAAAGGAAAATGAGTTTATTTTACCTAGAATAGTGTACCTAACAGTTAAATATGATCATGAAGTTTTGATGGCAAAATAAAGCTTTTTTTTTTAACTTAAAGAATGCAGAAATTTTATATATGTAGGAGCTTCAAAAGTTTTTGGAAGGATTCCATTATCTCTTAATTCCATGTTTTCTGTGAGCTTTTGGAAGTCTCCTTTTATATACTCACTTTTAGGAAACTTCTTGAGAAAATGCCTGTGTTGGATAGGCCTCTTGTGAAAGCACAGAAAGCTCAACTGGTTTACATTAAGAATGACAGATTATCTCAAATAACAAGTTCAGAAGTGTGTTGCTATAATTTGACCTTACTGGTATCACTGAAGTTCTAAATTCTTCTTAATCTTGGTGAATTGCACAGTGCTTGTGGTAGCTCCCTTATGGTTGGAAGATGACTTCTGTAATTAGACATTGCATCCATATATGATAATGTCTAGAAGAAGAAAGGGAATTTTCTTTGTGTGTGTGTTTAATAAAAAGACTTACTAGAGATTACTCAGCAATTTTGTCCTCATATTTTATTGTCTATATTATATAACCACTTCTAAACCAAGCACTGGCAAGGTGAGAGGCACTACTGACTTGTTGAAATACAGGATCATGAGAAGAAAAGTGGAGTACTGAAATAAAATCAAAATTTTCTACAAGAAAAGAGAGGTACTACTAATGTGCTACAACAAACAAGGGAATAAGTCAATGAAAAAGACATGCTAACGAGATAGGGTGGAATTAATCCATGAAAGATGTGACGAGTCAGGAAGAAAAGTATACACAAAATTTAGAGAGCACAGGTCTACATTAGAGCAGAAGGCCAGAGAGAAAGAGAGACTTAAGCCAGAGAATTCTAAGTACAAAGCTAATAAGATACAGCTCTTGCTACAGAAATTTAAATTATGATAAAGGTATTTCTTTTAAATAAAAAAAGCTTCTAGAAATTCCAGAAGAAAAGCATAAAACAGTACAATGAAGAAGTGTAACCATAAGAATACTATTTCATGTTGCTCAGTATTATATTGACCTGGTCACACTAACAGAGACATTGTTGTTTGCCTTTCAACTTCAAGACTCAAGTGAAACTTGCTTATAGAATCAAAGACAATGGCCATCAATTTTGACATCAAAGAAGCATACATGTGAAAATTTTAGAGATAGAAGGTGGGGAGAGAACTGTGAGTTGAAGGAAAGAACAAAAAAGATTTTCTTTAGTTTATGGAACTAGAAACAAATGTATAATAAGTAATTACAAAATGTCAAAGATAAAGGGTGATTAAAAGATTGAGTGGAGAGTGAAGTGGGATAAAGTTGTGTAATCTAAATCCTAATCCATCAGAGTAGGAAGTAAAAAGATACTATATAAGATGAATAAATTAATAAGTAGAGGCAAAACACATACTATCTAAAGATATGACACTAACTCCCAGAATATAGCCAAAAAAGTTTAAAGTGTTCACTCTGGAGGTAGGATTAGGGGTAAGAGGAAGGGGAGCAGAAACCTTTTATGTGTCAGCCTTTTTATATATTTATTTCAACCATGTGCACACATATCACTTGATAATTGAAGATATATTGTAAAATGTGATTTAGTTTTACATTCTGTCATCATAATGTAGATGCATTTTGCATTATGCATGCTCCACTAACTGCATCACAAACATTTTCTAGACTTTATAATCATTAATTTAAAGTGCTATATACTATTTCTAATTGTTTCACTGGTAATTTTGATCCATTCATATTCTTTTGCTCAGTTTCTGTGTTTATGAATAACCAAAAGAAGTGATTGAAGCATGATGGAGCAGCTTTTTCTTTCTTTTTTATTCTCTGCAAAGAACTAAATCTTGACCTGGCCCTCATTAGCACCACGTGTCAGCCAAGTTCAAAGCAGTTGGCATAACTGTATAGAGATGCTAGCTGCAGCAGCCCCTGGGTGGTGTGCACACATTCTCGGACCTACAAGGCCAGAGACTGTCCCATCACAGCCTGGACAGCATCAACTCAATGCTGCCCTTTGCACTGGCAATGCACTCAAGTTCATTTGAAATGGGAGCTGCCAGAAAGATGAGGCTTCATTTGCAAAGTAAGGGCATGGTTTTAATTATCCCTTAGATACATAAAAAAGCAAGGGGTCTGGGGATAGATTTATGACTTTAAATTCTCTTTTTTGCCATTTATAAGACAGCATTTATCAGGTGTGGGGCATATGGCAGCTGAGGGAGTGCCAGATGGGGATCAAAAGCAAAGCATGAAAACCTTCCCCTTTCAACATACCTAATCTCCTTCTCCTATCTATAAATGGCCACATTACCCTCAGGGCTCAGAAGGAAGATTGATTCTGGCAAGTTGCTGTCTGAGTATTAGGGGCAAGTGAGAGGCTGGCTTCTGTGTGCCAGGTCTACCTTTTCTTCTCTGATGTTTCCTTCAGAGGAACAGACCTGTGATCAGCATGTTAGGGTAGAGTGTTCTGCACTGTGATGGTATTACAAAGCACCCTGCTCATAGAGAGACATCAGATGCCTTCTAGAATTGTGTTAAATGGAGAAATGGCTGAAGAAATATCAATCATTCACTTGATCACTCAGTGTTGCCTAATTTTATCCTGTATGTCCCACACACTGCCAGGCAGAGGTAGATTCTAATGCAATATAAAGCATGCTTTTCTCTTTTTAGAAAATTTCAACATTAATTGGCAATAATATCTCATGTAAAATAGATATTAAGATATTAATAGTGGTAATTAATGCCACTGAATCATACACTTAAGATGATTAAAATAGAAACATTTATTACGTATGTATTTTATTCTACCACAGCACTTCTCTCCCTTTCCCCCTTCTTCCCCAAATAGCGCACCACTGGTTTTGTCTAATTTTTGGAAGGTTTTTTTCATTAATGGGACTTCATGCTGAATTGGGTTTTGCCAGGAAGTTGTAAAGGTGTACTAGGTCTTATAAGATGGACAGGATTTGAGTAGAAATGAGAGAAAGGAGTACTTTAAATGGAGAAGAGCATGAAGAGGCTCCTGAGAGCAACATAAATATGGCATGAGTGGGGGAAAGAGGAGATCAGAGAGCTTGGGAGCATCTATTGGGCCCAGTGATTTCTGGGTGCATGTCATACCTTTCTAAACTGTGACTTGTTTACCAACATGAACCAGTAGAAGGGAGTTTCAGGGAACCTAAATACCTTCCCTTATGGAAAATAAATCAAGATTTTACACATTCTCTTCTTCTGTAGCTCTGGGAAATATTTTTATTTTATTCTTTCTGAAATTTGGGGATGCACCTCTCCTGAAGTGGAGAGAGTATCACATTACAGTCTTAGAAATGTAGGGTCTTTGAATGCAAGATCCATGAAGGAAGGATTTTTTGTTGGTATTATTCACTGCTGAATTCTCAACACACCACAGTGCCTGACACTTAGGAAAGAGTCAATATATATTTGTTGAATAAATAAGTGAATATAAACTTAGACTCTTATGCAATTCAAGAGAACCTGGCACCTGAGCCAGGAATCTGAAGACCCAGTTTTCAGTCTTAGCTCAGGCCTGTCATAAACTGTTTACTTGGAGCACATTACTTATAACTCAATTTGCTCATCTACAGAATGAAAATTTTGGTGGTAATGTGCCATGGAGTTGATACCAACTCGTAGTGACCCTGTATAGGTTTTCCAAGGCTGTAAATCTTTATGGGAGCAGAAAGCTTCATGTTTCACCCATGGAACTGCTGGTAGTTTTGAACTACTGATCTTGGGGTTAGCAGCCCAACTCGTAATTACTACACTACATATTTTACTTAACCCACAAAGTTGTGATGGTCAGTTATCCTCTTAATGCATTATTATGTTTAAATTATTCTGTACTAAGCTCTGTACATAAAGGCAGTCATTCAAAATAGAATAAGGGAATAGTGAGTGGTTTAAAATCAGGAACAGTTATCTACTTTCATCATACTAATTCAATCTGTATGCTGAACAAATAATCTGAGAAGCTGGATTGAAGATATGAAGAATGAGGCATCAGGATTGGAGGAAGGCTCAGTAACAACTTGTCATATGCAGATGACACAACCTTGCTTGCTGAAAGTGAAGAGGACCTGGAGTCCTTACGGATGAAGACTAAACAATACAGGCTTAAGTAGGGATTGCAACTCAATGTAAAGAAAGCAAAGTCTCACAATTGGACTAATAAACAACATCATTATAAATAAAGAAAAGATTGAAGTTGTCAAGGATTTTATTTTACTTGGATCCATAATCAATGTTCACGGAAGTAGCAGTCAAGGAATCAAAGAGCATATTGCATCAATCAAATTTTCTGCAAAAGACCCCTTTTAAAGTGTTCAAAAGCAAAGATATCATGTTGAGAACTAAGGTGTGCCTGATCCAAGCCATGTTATTTTCAATGGTGTCCGAAGCACAAAAAAGCTGGACAATGAATAAGAAAGACCAGAGAAGAATTGATGCAACTGAATTGTGGTGTTGGTGAAGACTAATTGAAAGTGACATGGAATGCCAAAACAATGAAATCTGTCTCAGAAAAAGTGCAGCCAAAATGCTCCTTAGAAGTGAGAATGGCAAGATTTTGTCTCATGTCCTTTGGATATGTTGTCAGGAATGACCAATTCTGGGAGCAGTACATCATTCTTGGTCAATCAAAATCAGGAAAATCCTCAACAAGATGGATTGACATAGTGGCAGAAGCAATGAACTCAAACATAGCAATGTAACAATAGGTAAGCTTCTTGGAAAAAGTGACACTTGATCTGAGGCTCTTGCATCAGATAAAATTTATGTAAGTCAAGATTATAAAGACAGAGGCTAGGTATGAATGCTCAGATGTCTAGGGTTGTGTCAGATAATCATAGTTTTGGGTTGTTGTTATTAAGTGCCATTGAGTTGGTTCTGACTCATAGTGACCCTATATAGGGTTTCTGAGGAGCACCTGGTAAGTTTGAACTGCCAACCCTGTTACTCAAATAGACCTTGTGGTACAGTGATTTATCCCAATGCAACACACTAGGACTCCAAAATTTCGGGTGGTGGTGGTTATGTGTTGTGGAGTCGGTTGTGACTCATAGTGACACTGCATAGGGCTTCTGTGGCTATAAATCTTTTGTTGTTGTTGTTAGGTGCTATTGAGTTGGTACCAACTCATAACGACCCTATGTACAACAGAATGAAACACTGCCCAGTCCTGGGTAAGCCTCACAATTGTTGCCACACTTGACTCCATTGATACTGCCACTTTGCCAATCCATCTTACTGGGGGTCTTGCTCTTTTCCTTTGACCCTACATCCTACCAAACATGATATCCTTCTCTAGTGACTGCTCCCTCCTGGCAGTATGTCCGAAGTATTAGAGATGAAATTTAGCCATCCTGGCCTCCAAGGAGCACTCTGGCTGCACATCTTCCAAAACAGATCTGTTGGTTCTTTTGGCAGCCCATGGCACTTTCAATATTCTCCTGCAACACCATAACTCAAAAGCATCAATTCTTCTGCGGTCTTCCTTATTCACTGTCCAGCTTTCACATGCATATGAGGTTATTGAAAATACCATGGCTTGGGTCATGCACACGTTAGTCTTCAAGCTGACATCTTTGCTCAACACTTGAAAAAGGTCTTGTGCAACAGATTTGCCTAATGCAATATGTCGTTTGATTTCTTGACTGCTGCTTCCATTAAGTTGATACTTGATCCAAGAAGAATGAAGTCCTTGAAAACTTCAATCTTTTCTCTGTTGATAAGAATGTTGCTTATTGGTCCAGTGGTGAGGATTTTTGTTTTCTTTACATTGAGATGCAATCCATACCAAAAGCTGTACTCTTTGATCTTCATCAGTATTTTAAGTCCTCTTTACTTTGAGTAAGCAAGGTTGTGTCATCTGCATATCACAGGTTGTTAATGAGACATCCTCCAATCCTGATACCATGTTTTTCTTCATATAACCCAGCTTCTCAGAGTATTTGCTCAGCATACAGGTTGAATAAGTATGGTGAAAGAATACAACCTTGTCACACACCTTTCTTAATTTTAAAACATTCAGTAGTCCCATGTTCTGTTTGAAAACTGCCTCTTGTTAATGTACAGATTCCTCATGAGCACAATATTCAGGAATACTCATACTTTGCAATGTTGCTCATAGCTTGTCATGATCCACTAAATTAAAAGCCTTTGCTAGTCAATAAAGCACAGGTAAACATCTTTCTGATATTCTCTGCTTTCAGCCAAGATCCATCAGACATCAGAAATGATATCCCTCATTCCACAGCCTCTTCTGAATCCATCTTGAACCTCTGAAAGTTCTCTGTCAATGTATAGTTGTAGTTGTTTCTGTATTACCTTTAGTAAAATTTTACTTGCATGGGATATCAAAGATATCGTTTGATGATTTCCACATTCCACTGGGTCACCTCTCTTTGGAATGGGCACAAATATGGATCTCTTCCAATCAGTCAGCCAGATAGTTGTCTTCCAAATT
>NW_006408740.1:4902589-4904794 GCF_000296735.1 Chrysochloris asiatica
GAGGCTTGAATTTTTTCTTCAGTTTCCCCAGAGAAATGCTGAGCATGTTCTTCCCTTTTGGTTTTCTGATTCCAGATCTTTGCACATTTTGTTTTAATATTGCACATTTTGTTGACTTTGTCTTCTTGAGCTGACCTTTGAAATTTTCTGTTTAGCTCTTGTACCTCCTCATTTCTTCCATTTGCTTTAGCATCTCTGTGCTGGAGAGCAAGTTTCAGAGTCTTTTATGACATGCATTTTGATCTTTTCCTTCTTTCTTTTCTTCTATGACTTTTGAGTTTCATGTCTAATGTCCTTGATGTCATCCCAACAACTCTTCTCATCTTTGGTCTTTAGTGTCTAATGTATCAAATCTGTTCTTCATATGATCTCTGAATTCAGGTGGGATACATTTAAGGCCATATTTTGGCTCCCATGGACTTGTTTTCAATTTCTTCACCTTCAGTTTGAACTTGCATATGAGTAATTGAGGGTCTTTCCCACAATCTGCCTCTTGCCTTGTTTTGGCTGATGATATGGTACTTTTCCACCTCTCAGCACAAATGTAGTCAATTTGATTTCTGTGTATTCCATCTGGTGAGGTCCATGTGTGTAGTTGTCTCTTATGCTGTCTAAAGAAGGTATTTGAAATGAACAAATCATTGGTTTTGCAGAATTCTATCATGCATTTTCCATCATCATTTCTGTCACCAAGGCCATATTTTCCTACTGTTGATGCTTCCTTTTTGTTTCCAAACTTTGCATTCCAATCTCCAGTGATTATCAATATATCTTGACTGCAAGTTTGATGAATTTCAGGTTGAAAAAATTGATAGAATTCTTCTATTTCTTCATCACTTGCTTTAGTGGTTGGTGCATAAATGTGAATAATAGTGCCATTAACTGGTCATTTCTGTTGGCACATGGATATATATTATCCTATCACAGACAGCATTGTATCTCATGACAGATAGTGATATGTTCTTTTGAAGATGAATACGATGCCATTTCTCTTCAATTTGTCATTCTCAGCATAGTAAACCATGTGATTGTCAGGTTTAAAACGGCCTAAAAGAGCCTATTTCAGCTGACTAATGCCTAGAATAAGGAACTCTGGTAGAGTAGTGGTTACAAATCGGGCTGTGAACCTCAAGGTCAGCAGTTCAAAACTACCAGCTGTTTTCTGGGAGAAAGATGAGGCTTTCTGCTCCCGAAAAGATTTACAGCCTTGGAAACCCTGTACAGGGTCGCTATGAGTAAGAACTGACTCCACAGTATATAACCACCACCAGCCCTCTGGTGTGGCACCAGGGGTTAATGTGCTGTACTACAAGGTCGTCGGTTCAAGCTCTTCGGAAACCCTATACCGGGTCACTATGAGTTGGTACCAACTTGACAGCACTTAACAACAACAACTCCTAGAATATTGATATTTATGCATTCCATTTCATTTTTGACAATTTCCAATTTCCTAGATTCCATGATCCGATAATTATTGTGTATTTACAGTTGTTTCTCTTCATTTTGAGATGTGAGCCATCAGTAAATGAATATCCCTAGTGCTTTACTCCAATTGTGTCTTCACGGTTAACTCTACTTTGAGGAGGCAGCTCTTCCCCAGTTGCATTTTGAGTGCCTTCCAACCTCATTTTCAGGCACTATATCTGACAGTGTTTCTCTACTATTCATAAGATTTTCAGTAACTAAATATTCTCAAGTAGTTCCTCTCTCCTTCTGCCTGTATTTGTTTGTCTGGAAGCTCATCTGAAACCTGTCCACCGTGGGTGACACTGCTGGTATTTAAAATAGCCATGGCATAGCTTCCAGAATCACAGACAGTCACAAGCCACCACTGTACGACAAACTGACAGATGATTGGTGCTGGTGGTTATGTTCTGTAGAGTCGATTTAGACCCATAGCAACCCTGTATAGGGTTTCCGAGGCTGTTAAACTTTATGGGAGCAGAAAGCCTCATCTGTATGCTGCGGGACAACTGGTAGTTTCAAATTGCTGACCTTGAGGTTAACAGCCTGACTTGTGACTACTATCCTAACAGAGTTCATACACACACACACACACACACACACACACACACACACACATTGTTGTTAAGTGCCATTGAGTTGGTTACGACCCATAGTGACCCTGTATAGGGTTTCCGAGGAGCAGCTGGTGAGCTTGAACCACTGACCTTGCAGTTCAAATGACTTTGCAGTCTGGCACAT
>NW_006408740.1:4906284-4908121 GCF_000296735.1 Chrysochloris asiatica
CAACACCACAACTCAAAGGCATCAATTCTTCTATGATCTTCCTTATTCACTGTCCAGCTTTCGCATCCATATGAGGTTATTGAAAATACCATTTGTATTGTAAAGATTTACAATCTCAGAAACCCCATACAGGGTCGCTGTGAGTCAAAACCGACTCCACATCACATAACCATCCAAAATGACTAATGGGGAGTCCTAGTGTGGCACTGTGGGTTAATGCACTGGACTGCAAGGTCGGCAGTCCAAGCTCACAGGCAGTTCAAGCTCACCAGTTGGTCCTTGGAAACCCTATCTATATAGGGTCGCTATGAGTCAGAACCTATTCAATATCACTTAAGAACAACAAAGGTTACTGGGACTCCTAGTGTGGTGCTGTAGGATCAGCACTGGACTGTGAACCACAAGGTCAGCAGTTCAAACCCACCAGCTCTTCCTCGGAAACCTCATAAAGGATTGCTATGAGGCGGAGTCTACTTGAAGTCATTTAACAACAACAATAGCTAATGGTGCTGGAGATCAGCACTGGATTGCAAAACACAAGATCAGCAGTTCAAACCCACCAGCTTCTCTTCAGAAAACCTATACATGGTTGCTGTGAGTCAGGAATGAGTCAATAGCACTTAAAAACAACATCAATGCCTAGTTAGGAGTTCTTGCATGATGCCCTAGGATAATGGTCACTATGAGTTGAAACTGACTCAGAGACAATTTACAACAACAACAACTTAGGTAATTTGTTTGTTTGTCTTTTTGTTGTAGATGTGCTATCTGTTGTTGTTTATTAAGTCCCATCAAGTTTGTTCAGACTAATAGTGTTTCCGAAAGAGCTCTGGTAGCATAGCAGTTATGAATCAGGCTGCTAAAGTCAAGATCAGCAATTCAAAACTACCAGCTATTCTGCCAGAGAAAGATGAGGCTTTCTGCTCCTGTAAAGATTTACAGCCTCCGAAACCTTATACAGGGTCACTATGAGTCAGAAGCAGCTCCACAGCACTCAACCACCAACACACCCCCATAAGGTTTCGGAGGAGCAGCTGGTGAGTTTGGACTGCTGACCTGTGGTTCAAATTGACCTTGTGGTCCAGTGCTTATCCTACAGCACCACACCAGGACTCGGTTGTAGTTTTTCATAAATTTTAGAGATTATTCACTTGTCTGATATATCAATGCAGAAAGTTATTTCCCAATCTGTGGGCTTTCTTTTTACTCTTTGGCAAAATCTTTTGATGCACACAGTGTTTAAATTTTGGAAGTCCTAGTCATCTATTTTGTCTTCTCCTGTTTTTTTTTTTTTTTTTTCTTCTGTTTGACAGTGTGTTTATGCCATGGATTAGATCCACTAAATTTGCCCCTATTTTTTCATTGATGAACTGTATTGTTCTCGGGTTACATTTCAGTCTTTAATCCATGTTGAATTTATTTTTGTATATGGCATGAGATAAGGGTTTTGCTTCATTCTTCTGCAAATGGATTTCTAGGTTTGCCAGCACTATTTGTTGAAGAAACTATCTTCCCCATTTAATGTTTTGGCCCTTTGTCAAAGGTCAGCTGACTGTATGTGGATGAATTTACTTTTGTGTTCTCAATTCTGTTCCACTGATATGTTTCATTATACCAGTACCAGGTTGTTTTCACCACTGTGACTGTAGATTTATAGACCAGAGAGAGGCCTCCAACTTTGTCTTCTTAAGTAATGCTTAGCTTATCTGTGGTCTCTTTCCTTTCAATATAAAGTTAGTATTCACTTTTTCCATCATTTAAAGAATGATATTAGAAATTGGATTAGGATTGCATTACATCTATAGATAGTTTTCATTAGTGTTAGCATTTTCACAAT
>NW_006408740.1:4909461-4910515 GCF_000296735.1 Chrysochloris asiatica
TTTCTACTCCCGTAAAGATTTACACCCTCGGAAACCCTGTACAGGGTCGCTATGGGTCGGAACCGACTCGACGGCACTTAACAACAACAACAACAGAATTTGTTAAGAATTTTTACATCTATTTTCATGAGGGAAATTATTGGTCTATAATTTTCTTTGCCTGGTTTTGGTATGAGGTTTATGCTTGCTTCATAAAATGTATTCAGGAGTTTTTTGTCTTTTTCTATGGTCTGGCATAGTTTGAGTAAATTGGTGTCAGCTGTTCTCTGAATGTCTGGTAGAAATCACTAGTAAGTCATCTGGGCTCGGACTATTTTTTTTGCGAGGGGCGAGGTGAAGGAATTTTTAATGACATGATCAATTTCTTCTTCTTTACTGGTTTTGTTCAAGTTTTCTGCTTCATTCTGTGTTAGTTTAGGTAGGTTATGTTTTCCTAAAAAATTACACATTTCATCTAGATTTTCAAATTTGTTGGAGTACAGTTCTTCATAGTATTCTGTTATTATCCTTTATATTTCTGTAGTTCTGTTGTGACATCACCTATATAACTTCTTATGCGTGTTATTTGCATGTTCTCTTTGCTTAGATTTGTCAATTTTATTAATCCTTTCATAAAATTAACTTTCTGTCTTGATTCTTTCTTTTGTTTTTCTGTTTTCTAATTTGTTTAGTTTTGCTTGAAGCTTTATTATTTCTTTTCTTCTGGGGCTTTGTAGGCTTACTTAGCTGCTCTTTTTCTAATTGTTGGAGAGGTTGTGGTGATGTTTAGATTTTGTTTCTTTCTTTTTTCAATGTTTTATTGTGAATTATGTGATAGTTTACATGGGAGAACATTAGTTTTACATGTATCTGATTCTATATTGTTTCATTGCTATTGTTACAATCTATCAACTAACCAAAGGGTATACCCTGCAAGCCTGCCCCCCAGTCATCAGCATACAGCTCCTCTCCCTCTTTGGGTCTAAAGTCCCCAGCCACTCCATCTCTCCATGTAATCATCTCTGTCTCCATCTCTGGCATCACTGTTTCTCTGGGTAGGGTTCTGTACTCTGCT
>NW_006408740.1:4912460-4913469 GCF_000296735.1 Chrysochloris asiatica
TGGATCATAAGGTATTTCTATTTCCAACCTTCTGAAGAAGCACCACATTGCTTTCCAAAGTGGTTGGACCATTTTGAAATCCCACCAACAAGGTAGGAGTGTCCCAGTCTCTCCACATCCTCACCAGCATTTATTGTCCTCTACTTTTTTTGATCTTTGCTGTTATTGCTTGTGTGAGATGATATCTCATTGTTGTTTTGATTTGCAACTCTCTGATGGCTAGTGACCATGAACATTTCTTCATATGTTTGCTGTCTGCCTAGATCTCCTCCTTGGTGAAGTGTCTGTTCATGTCCTGCGCCCATTTTTAAATTGGGTTATCTGTCTTCTTCTTGTAGAGATGTTACAGTTTCTATATATTTTAGTAATTAGTCCATTGTTTGATGTGTCATTGCAAACAATTTTTTCCCATTCTGTGGGTTCCCTTTTCACTCTTCTGGTGAAGTCTTTTGATACACATCAGTTTTTAGTTTTTAGTATGTCCCACTCATCCATTTTGTCTACTTTTGTTTGTGTGTTTAAAAATGTTTGGTAGTCTGTGTATACCCTGAATTAGTGCCCTCACAAATGTCCTTATTTCTTCATTGATGGCCTTCATAATTCTGGGATTCACATTTAGATCTTTAATCCATGTTGAGTTGGTTTTTGTATAAGTCGTGAGGTGAAGGTCTTGTTTTAATCTTTTGCATATCGCTTTCCAGTTCTGCCAGCACATCTGTTAAAGAAACTATCACCTCCCCATGCGATGTATTTAGGTATTTTGTAAAATATCAGTTGGCTGTATGTAGATGGGTTAATTTCTGGATTCTCAATTCTGTTGCATTGATCTATATATCTTTCACTTTACGAGTACCAAGCAGTTTTAACCACTGTAGCTCTGTAGTAAATTTTTAAGTCAGGGAGTGAGAGGTTTCCAATCTTATTCTTCTTCTTAAGCAGTGCTTTGCTTATCCTGGGTCTCTTTCCTTTCCATATAAAGTTTGTAATTGTTTTTTCCATCTCTTTGAAG
>NW_006408740.1:4926983-4928124 GCF_000296735.1 Chrysochloris asiatica
AAAAAAAGAAAATCAGAACAAAGAAAAACTGACAAAGTATTGTCCACCTTTGCTCCGAGGTTTCTGTGGCATTTTTCCGTGATGTGTCTACTACCCTGCTTTGTCTTGCCTCTTTTTGTCTCACCCAAGTTGTGGGCTCTGGGCTGCTGAGCCTGACAGATTCAAAAGTACACCATTTCTTACTTCCACTTCAAGTTCCACTAGCTACAAGCCTTCAAAAAATTTAAATATTCATACCTATGTGGTTCCGAGTTTTGGAACTGTGACCTGGATCTTCTTTGCCTGGTATTCTGTGGTATTGCTGAAAGCAAACTTCACGGCGCCTCCACCATAGCCGCCATCAAGCCCCACCTCTTCTTTCTTCTTTTTGGATATGTGCATTTATTGTTATAAATTGCCCTGTAAGTACTACTTTGCTGTGTCCCAAAGATTTTGGTATGTTGTGTGAAAATTTGAGTCATAGATTTTTTTTTATTTCATTTTTTTTTTTTTTTTTTGCTCTATTACCCAGTAACTTTTAAGGAGGGAATAATTCAATTTCCACTTATTTTATTTTGTTTCCATGACTTTTCTATTGTTAATTTCTAATTTTATAGCATTATAATCTGAAAAGATGCTTTGTAGGTTTTTGATGTTTTTAAATTTATTGAAGCTACTTTGTGGTATAACATATGGTCTATTCTGAAGAATATTCGATGTCCATTGGAAAATGATGTGCATTATATTGCTGTTGAAGTCTGTGCTCTGTTTAGATCTGAGTTCAAGTTGGTTGATTGTGTTTTTTAGTTCTTCTGTGTCTTTTTTGTGTTTCTTTCTAGTTGTATCCTTCAACAAAAGTGGTGTATTAAAATCTCCTACTATTATTATAGAGTTATCTATTTCATTCTTCAATTCTATTAGAGTTTGATTGATATTTTTTGAGGCTCTTTTGTTGGGAGCATAGATACTAATTATATCTTCTTCTTCTTCAATTAACTCTTTGATAATGAGAAAATGGCCTTTGTCTCTGATTCTGGTTTTGACCTTAAAGTCTATCTTATACAAAATTAATATTACCACTCCTGGTGATTTTTGATTGCCATTAGTTTGATATATTATTTCCATCCTTTGCTTTTTATTCCATTTTGTCTTTGTATGTAAG
>NW_006408740.1:4928704-4930975 GCF_000296735.1 Chrysochloris asiatica
TCCATGCCCCCTAGCTCTAGGTTCCCTCTTGAAGGCTTGTAAGCCAGTTACTTCTTGCCTTTGTAGTCCCTCCTTCCCCATTTGGGTATCCAATGTCCAAGCTGCCCCTCTATGTCTACTCTGTATGTGGAGGGGGTGGGAATGTTTCTTGCTGTAAGGATTTATCGCCTCTTTTGTGTCACTGCATTCGTACGCATAGGTCAAGTTCATCAGCTTGGATCAGCTCAATCTTCTTCCCCCCCACCCCCTTCTTTCTTCTCCTGGCTGAGCTCTGATCATCCAGTCATCCAGTCCCGGTCACGTGGGTGTCATCTGCAAGTGTGGATGTTCTTGTGCACATGCCCTCTCTTCCCATCAGCTGGCAGCTCCATTCTCCACTTGAGTCCTCCATGGCCACGTCACTGACTCTGGGCCCAGGAGTCCTCGGTGTCCTCGCACTGCTTGCCAACCAGGTCCCCAACCGGGTCTGCAGAAGCCCTCTGAATATTGTGAGGTTTAGCTCGCCGCTTCATTGCTGCCTTTACCCCATTTCTCTCCAACCGTGATGCGTGTGTTTACCAATCCGAGCATGCATTTCCACCGAGTCTCAGTTTTGGCGGGGAAGGAACTAGTTTTTGTATCCATTCTATTCCTCTGTGTCTCTTGACTGGTACATTTAATACAGTGACATTCAGTGTAATTATTGATAGGTATGCATTGATTGCAGTCCTTTTGCTGTTTTGTGTGTGTGTGTGTGTGTGTGTCACTGCTAGTTTCTTGTTTCCACATAATTTTTTTGTGTGTGCAGAGTTCATATTTTTTGTGCATTTTCTTTTCAATTTCTTCATTACTGTTGTGCTAATAATTACAAAATCTTCAAGTTTTCCCTTTTTTGATTTGATGTGAAGGTGTATTAATTGACTTTGAAGTTACCCAATTATAATTTATTAATTTCTTCCCCAGTATAAAACAGACTATTTTACCTTGAAATCTACTTGACTTCCTCACCATTTGGATGTTCTGCAATTGCACTTTTCCCTTTTTAGTTGTCTTCATTATAAGTTCATATCTCAGGTTCCTTACTTTCAGTTTGCAGTTCAGTTTAGAACGGGTTTGGCTAATGTTGGTTGTTACTTATCTGGTGTATAGTAGCTAGTATTGCCTCTTGCCCAGTATGTAGGGCTCTAGAAGTCATGGCTGTGGCTGGAGGGTATAGACATGGTTCCTGCCTTCTGTTGGGTGAGGGAAAAGAGAGCACACACATAAAAGAAGGAAAACAAACAAATAAACAAGAAAGCAACAGTGAAAAAGAAAATAGTTAAGAACAAAAAAAGCAGGTAACACAAAAAGAATGCAAAAATTAAAAGAGAAAGGAGGGAGAGGAAAAATTTTAAAATGAGAAAATTAAGAGAGAAATAAAGAGAAAGAAAAAGAGAAACACAGTTAGGGAGAAGAATGAGTAAAAGTGAAAGCAACCAGAGAGCAATAAAATAAATAAATAAATAAATAACAACAACAAAAATAAAACAAAGAGAAAAAGAAAAGCGAAGAAGCAGTAGGTGGGAAAGAGAAGTAGAAAAATGAAAGCAGACATAGAAAAGACAGAAAGCAAAGGTGAGTAAAGAGAGGAACACAGTCATGAAAGAATAAACAAATAAAAACAACGGAAGGAGAATATCAGAGCAGGTGCAAGACCCAGAGAGGAGAAATTTTGGGTTTTTTTGTCAGCCCTAAGCTTCACATCATAGGTAGGCAAGGGATGAGACAGTATTACTCTCAACCCTAGATGAAGTAGGACTAGGTGTTGTCTGTTCTAGGCACCCAATCCAGTAGTAGTTTGTACGGACTCCAAAGCAGCTGGGGGATCAGGGTATTTCTATACCAGAGGTCAGCCAAGGGTGAAAGGTCCTGCTAATCCAAGATTGGCCAGAACCAGCTCTGCAGATCTGGAGCAGATCACACCTGATTCCAGGTGTTGCAGGCTTGGTGCTGCTACTTCCCCACTCTTTGATGTGGTTCTGACTGCCTGGAGAGCAGGAACTTCCTGGGTAGTATATGCAAGTGAGGTTGGACACATCTTTGGTCACTTGAGTAGTGTACGGTACAACAAAAACAACTCACTCCTTTCTTTCTAATAAGCAGTATGCCTTAGCACTACCTACTGTCCTCTTGTCTTCCAAGTTGCCTGCAAAACTTCAAAATAACTCTACTGTGCCTGACCATCTCTCACAGATCACCAGCTTTCTTTCTTCCTTCCTTCCTTCCTTCCTTCCTTCCTTCCTTCCTTCCTTC
>NW_006408740.1:4931211-4933000 GCF_000296735.1 Chrysochloris asiatica
CCCCCATCCTTTAATGGGGCTCACAACTGAGGCATTCATCTCCATCAGACTCTTACCATTGAGAGAGAGATCTGAAGCTTCCCTTGGGTAGTACACATGTGGGGTTGGTCACACCTTTGGTCACTAGGAGAGTGTGTGGAACAAGAAAATAATCTCACCTTTATCTCCATGACCCACTGGTATGTGTCTGCATTGTCAATATATTGTTTTATCTCTGAATCGAGCTCATAAGCTTAAGATGGCTGCACAGTGTCTGGTAGTCTGGCACATGTTACCAGTCTGTTTCCTTTCTTTACTGCATCTATTCAACTTTCTCTCCTAGTAAGCATTCAGTTCATTTCTCTATCCTTGCATATGAAGACCAGGCTTCCAGAACTATCATCTGCATCTGTTTCATTTGGTTTTTGGCATCTTTGTTGTAGACATTTTATATAGCTTTTTTGCTTAGTCCAACATCTTGCTGAATCTCATAATTATTTAGAGAACTCTGCATGGAGGCAGAGAAGGAAGGCACCTTGCTTACACTGTAAGGAGACACTACTATCCTAAATGCTTCAGTTTTGACTTCAAACTTGCTTATCCCTGCTTTGGAAAGAAGTTTTGAGATTATCTATTTTAGTTGAGAATATTTTTTGAAGGACTTAACTTACTTTTCTCCTGGAAAAAGTAAGGACTTAACTTACTTTTCTCCTGGAATTATCTATTTTAGTTGAGAATATTTTTTGAAGGACTTAACTTACTTTTCTCCTGGAAGAGGCTTATTAAATATCCCTCTCGATGAGGAGTTCTGGTAGGTGTGAATTTTCTCCATTTGATTCCAATAATCCTTTAACTTCCCCAGTAAACTGTCTCTCTGAGCAACTTTCTGACTGGTTTGCTCCATGATGCTCTGGATGATGGTATTATTCATTAACGATCCCTGGGTAGGTAGCACAGATAGTTTGCCCTTGACTACTAATCAAAATCTTGGTGGTTTGAATTCACCCACATTTGCTATCAAAGGAAGACCAAGTGATCTGCTTTCAAAAAGCAACAGCCTTGAAAACCCTATGGAACAGTTCTACTCTGCACACAAGGGGTCATTATGAGTCAGAATTGATTTGATGGAAATGGGTTTATTTGCTTGGTTAGTTGGTTTATTATTCATTAAGATAGAGACTATAAGAGGAGAAGAACATCTGGGATGTGTGGGAATTGAGGTGAGCTCAGGAGAGCAACTTTTGACATGTCAGATTTAAGAAGTCTCTGGAATATCCAGGACATGTCAAGAGGGCAATTGGTCATTGATATCTGAAACTCAGCTCAACAGTCAAAGGCTGCAGAGAAATACACAAAAAGTAAAGTGTGTTCATTTACTTTGATCTTAGCAAGATGGAAATCATTGATAGCTTTTGATACTGACAAGCTGGGGAGCCAGATTTTAGTGTTATGGTATTGATGGGAAGTGATAATTAGATTAAAAATTTTTGTTTTATAGACTTTTTAATGTTTAACTACTTAACATTAACTTCTTACTTGAAAGATGAGGAGTACCTAGGTAGTACAAATGGCTAATAAGTTTTGCTGCTAACCTACAGGTTTGATGTTTGAGTTCAACTAGTTGTTGTTGTTGTCAGGTGCCATCGAGTCGGAACTGACTCATAGTGACCCCATGCACAGCAGAATGAAACAATGTCTGATCCTGGGCCAACCTCACTACCGCTGCCACACTTGATGCCATCAATGATGCCACCTGGCTGATCCATCTCATTTGGGGTCTTCCTCATTTTCTCTTACCCAGCATGACATC
>NW_006408740.1:4934050-4941466 GCF_000296735.1 Chrysochloris asiatica
TTGGCAGAGATGAGTGAGTGCCTCTTGTGCTGCCTCACTTTCTTGAAAGATTTCAACTTTTATTCCATCAATTCCTGGTGCCTTGTTCTTTGCCAATTATTTCAATGCACTTTGGACTTCCTCCCTGAGTATGTTGGTTCTTGTTCATATGGTACCTCTTGCAATGGTTGAACATTAACCATTTCCTTTTGATACAATGATTCTGTGTATTTCTTCCATCTTTTCTTGATGCCCTCTACATCATTCAATAATTTGCCCAGAGAATCTTTCAATAATGAAAGTTGAGGCTTGAATTTTTTCTTCAGTTCCTCCAGCTTGAGAAATGCTGACTCTGTTCTTCCCTTTTGGTTTACTAGTTCCAAATCTTTGCATATTTTATTATAGTACCTGGTTTTATCTTCTTGAGCTGATCTTTGAAATTTTCTGTTCAGCTCTTGGACCTCTTCAATTCTTCTATTTGCTTTAGTTTCTCTATCCTGGAGAGCAAGTTTCAGTCTTTTCTGGTTTTCACTAGAGGCACATTGAAATAAACGTTTGAATCCACTTCTGAAACTTCACTAACTGAAAGCCCTATGGAGCACAGTTAAACTCTGGCACACAAGGGATCTCCATGAGTAGGAATTTATTAAATGGCAATTAATTGATGAAACATGACAATTTAACTCTTACATCCTCTTTCCTGTATGCAAATATCCCCTTATTCTTTTTCACAATCTAGTAACATCATACTTTTTCCTTTTAAAAAAACACTTTTTGTCATGAATTGAGTGAAAATTTACAGGGTAGATTATCAGTTTTACATTTAACACATCATATTTTGTTTCATTGCAATGATTGTAATCCCTTCCAGGTACCATCAGTTAACGGTATTTACCTCTACTCCCCCTTTCTCCCCCTGGTGTGGAACTCTGGATTAATGTGCTGAACTGCAAAGTCAGTTTGAGCCACAAGACTGATGGTTCAAGCTTACCAACCACTCCTCAGAAAACCTATACAGGGTTGCTATGGGTTGGAACTGACTTGATGACACTCAACAATAACAATAACAACACATACAAAACAGAAAATGTATATTGGTTTAAATGTACACAGGGCACTCTTTGCAAGTCAGCCTCCTTGCACAGGCACAGCCTTTCTCAGTCTATGGGCCTAGAGTCCTCAGCTGCTCTATTTCTCTATGCCATCGCCTTTGACACTATCTCTGCTGTTGCCACTTTTCTGGTTAGGTTCACACACTTCACTCATGCTCTTCCCTCTTGATGGTCCTAGGGTCTTCTGTTCCTGAAATGAAAAATTAACTACTTCCCCCATCTTCTATATTTACAGTTATGACAATCACAATTAGTTCTGATAACAATTACTCACAAATGAATCATAATATCCTATTCCCATCCTTCCCCATTCCCTTTCACCAGACCCATCTGGAAAAGAGGAAAACCATTCAGTTGGGATCAACCATATCCCCCTCATTCAGAAGCTAAGCACACTCATGAAAGCTTGTAAGCCAGCTACTTTGTGCCTTTATAGAACATCATTTTATTATTTTTTCAAGTTTTTATTGTGAATTAAGTGATAGTTTACATGGAAGAACATCAGTTTTACACTCATCCTATCATAGCAATGATTACAATCCCCTCCATGCATCATCATTCACCAGTATTTGCTCCTATTCCGTCTGTTTTGTTTTCCCTTGTTTTTTTTTTTTTCTGGGATGCACACAAAAACACTCAGGAATATATAACCATTTAAACAATGAAAGGCCACTTTCTGCAAGCCTGCCTCCTGGCTGCCAGCACACAGCCTTTCTCTTTCTATGAATCTAGAGTCCTCAGCTGCTCTGTTTCTCCATGTCATCATCTATGCCTTCATTTATGGTGTTGCTTCTTCTTTGCATAGGGTCTCACATTCCACTCATGCTCTTCTTCCTTGATGGTCCTAGGGTCCTCTGTTCCTGTAATGTAAGATTAATTACTCCTCTGTTAGCCCTTCATTTTTTATAGTTAATATCTAATTTGCCCATCCCTATCAGCCCATTGTAGTGAGGAGGCAAGTTTGATCTTTGATATGAAGAATCTTTCCCTTTTGGTTGTAATTTTGAGCAACTATCCCCATAAGCAAAGGTCCAGTTCATCAAATTGTAGCAATTTATGCTTGCTCCCTATATCAAAATTCTTTATCTTCCTCTGGTTGAGTTCTGGTCAACTAGCCATCCAAACTAGTTCAAATGGGCATCACACTTTTTCTTGAAGCAATATTTGATCTTTATGATCTTTAAGGCTGTACTGATATTTTTAGCTCATCTAAAAGAGTATTGAAATTATATTTAAATTTTTATAGATTTTTCTCTGTAATTAATCATTTCCTTGACTTTGTTTGCTTATTTTTCTTTGTATCTAGAAAAAATCAACTAAAATCTATCAGAAATGTTAGTTTTTCCTCATTATTTTCAGACATATAAGATACTCTATCAATTTTGCCTACTTCCTGAAGACACATTCCCTGCAATCCTACAACTTTCTATTTCAGCCTGGACTGATTGTCTTCTTTGCTTATAGCACATATATATCATCCTGGAGTTCTCACATAACTCTGGGGAGTGTCTTCTCTCGCCTTTATTAATTTGTCTGTTTCCATTATCTTGTATCTTCTTTTTTGTTGTTTTTGGCTGAACCAAGTCTACAGTATATTTCTGGAAAATTATTCATTGGAACTTTACTTATTTATTTATTTATTATTTTTTGTGTGTGTGTGTGTGTGTGTGGCGTCAGTGAAATTTTCTAGAGCAAATAGATTTTCCATTCAACAGTTCATACGCATTTTGTTTTTTGAAACTGATGCAGTTTCCACAATGTAACAGCAGTCTTCCCACTTACTCCCTGTGTTTGCTATTCACATTCATCATCATTTCATATCCTTCCCTGCCTTATGAGTTTGACTCCTGGACAAATGCTTCCTATTTGATCTCTTATGGTTGATTGTTCTATGGAGTATGTACTTCTTTGGTGTTATTGTTCACCTAATAGGCCTATCTGTTTGGATGAAATTTGAGCCATGGTGGTGAGTTCAGTTCTAGATTTGAAGGCTGTTTAAGGACCATAATCTCAGGGGTTCAGCCTTCTAATGTGGTACCTTTCAGAGTTTTAGGGTTGTTGTTGTTAGGTGCCATTGAGTTGGTTTTGACTCAAAGTGACCCTATGCACAACAGAACGAAACACTGCCTGGTTCTGCACCTTCCTCACAATTGTTGTTATGTGGGATCCATTTCCTGCTGCCATTTGCCAATTAATCACATTGGGGGCATGTCTCTTTTGTGCATACCCTAAGCTTTGACAGGTATGATGTCTTCCAGGGGACTTGTCTCTCCTGATAAGGAGCATTCTGGCTGTACTTTTTCCAAAATTTGTTTGTTCTTCTGGAAGTCCATGGTACTTTCAATTTTCTCTAACACCATAATTCAAATGCATAAATTTTTCTATGGTCTTCCTTATTCATTGTCAAACTTTCACATAAATATGAGGCAATGAAAATACCATGACTTGGAGCTGGTGCACCATTGTTCTCAAACTGCTGTCTTTGCTTTTGAATATTTCAAAGAGGTCTTTAGCAGGAGACCATCAGGAAAAAGTCATTTGGTGGAAGTTTTCAAAGATACTGCCTAGAAGAGACATTAAATATTTGACTGCACTTCACCTTCATAACCTAATGTTGGAATTAATATCTCTCCATAGTATAGAAGAGAGTTATACAATTTTATTCAGGACACAGGCTTCATGTACCTGCGGGGGGTGGGGGGTGGGGCTTACAAGTTCAACACCTGAAAAAAATTAAGAGGATTATTTAAGATCATATCCAGCTGGGTATTATCATGTGTTAACAGAGTTCTGATGTTAAAAGGTTTTTAGTGCATGACTGGTACACCTTAGGGTAAAGACCCAATTTTCCCTTATAGTCTGTTCTTGCTTTTTGGTTGTTGTTTCCTTTTCTGTCTAATCAGTTCCATTCAGTCTTCAATTCTCTTTCTCACTTTGCAAAGTGCCAGACAAATTACTGGTATGCTTGGTTTCTGAGCTCATGCCCTCTTAAGAATATTTCAGAGTAATTTTTTTTACCAAATTATACTTAATAAAATTTTAGGAGCAATTGAAACAAAAGACTTTTGCATCAAACTTTTAAAGCTCTTCTCTTTCCATACTGTAATTCTCTTCTGTAATGTGTGTATTTTCTTTATGCTTACATTCTTATTTTTCTAAAATAATTTTATCTCTTCATAACTTAATATCTTCTGAAATATGGGCAACATCATATTGTCAGGAAAATTACTGATATTTAACTGCTTTTGAACTACCCAAATAGCACTTTCATTAAGTTCAACCTATAAAATCTGGGATAAAAAGAGTCTTACATTATTAAAGTTTTTTTTTTTCTTAATATAGTGAAATTGTTAATAAACCCATACTTTTTAATGAATGTTACACCAGTGTAGCATTGTAAGATAAGCACAAAACTACTAGCTACAAGGACAACAGTTCAAACCCACCAGCCACTCCTTGGTTGCTATGGGTTGGAAATAACTCCATGTCAATTAATAACTCAGTATGTTGTAGAGAAGACTTTCAGAATGGAATTAAGATGATTGAAATTTTTACCCTGAACTAAGAATGACCTTGAACAATACAAACCACTCCTAGGTTTCAGTTCCTTTCTCCCTCTCAAAATTGTTTTTGCTAAATGGTGCTTCAGATTGTTTCTGGCACATGATTTTACAACCTATGTATTGATAATGTGACCCATTTTTTCCAAATGGGAAAATGGAGGGATAGAACAGATTAAAGCAAAGGAATTGTCCAAGGTGCTTACGACTCATGCTCCACTCATTCGCTATCACCAAAAATCTTAGACACTGAAATTATGACAGAAAACTACAATGTGACTCAATCATTAGTCACATAACATTTATACCATATTAAATGCATGCAAAGCTATCCTGTCAGTGTTAAATGGGCATAATTCAATATGAGATAAATTTCCTTTGGCTTAAGGAGAGACTAAATATATTTAGAATGATCTTATTCTGTCACCAATTCATTACAGGTTTTTAGGACAGTCATTTTATTCATTTTATGGTTTAGGCAGGGTATCACAATAGTTTTCTTGATTAATTGTAATATTGATTTTCTTAGAGTCATACTTGATTTTTCAAGAGTCCTCTCAAGAGATATGAGTATGTGTACATCTTTGAAAAGGTGCAAGGAGGTACTTTGCCTAGGGTAAAAAATAGAGATAGAAGAAAGTGGAGGAGGAAGACAGATAAGGAAAATTACAATTAAGAAATTCTCAGTTGCTGCTCTAGGCTTCATAGAAAAGGGGTGTTTCTGGAGTTGGGTTGTGGTTAATTATATAGGTTGACACAGCACGGCCTGAGGCTTTGACTGTAGTTGCCATAGTGTCTTTCTAATAACCTACCTCGGGAGAAGGAATTGAAAAGAGAATGCAATGCTGATGAATCTTTTGTCAGATGTAGGTATACTGGATGGAAAGGGAGGAGGTCAGAACTCCTAAAAGCTGAGAAACTTGTACCAAGTCTATAACCTTGAACTCTACTCTTGTACATATCACTTTTACTTGAATCTTTTCTTATCTTGTGTCACTGATATTTTCTCTCTTTCCGGGTCTATACTATAATTTAATAACCTTGTGTTCTTTGATAGTAATGATGCTGGAGATCACATGATGAAATTTTGCAAGATCATTGATATATTCACTAGAAATATATTGTCCAATAACATAAGCAGTGATTGTACACAGATGGAATACACAGAAATCTAATAGACTACATCTGTGAAAAGAGATGATGAAGAAGCTCAATTGTATCAGTCAGAACAAGGCTAGGGGCTGACTGTAGAATGCCCATATGAATGTTCAGGCTGAAGAAAATGAAAACTAGCCTAAGAGAACCAAATAATGACCTTGAGTATAGCCCACTTGAATATAGAAATCATGTTAAGAACAAATTGAATGCTAATGACTGAAGACAGCATGAACTGTGGAGTGATATTGTATATGAAGAAAGAAAAGGTTGTTAAAGTGACAAAAAAGAAAGATATGAAAGCTTGATCTTGAATGTTGTTGTTGCTGTTAAGTACCATCAAGTCAAATCTGACTCAGAGACCCTGTGCAGATGTTCCTAGGAGTGGGTGTTGGGTTTGAACTACCAATTTTGTGATTAGCATCCAGTGCTTATCCTACAGCTCAAAATTAAGTAGAAATAATTATGAAATAAAAGAGCTGAGCAAAAAAAATTCAAAATGCAGCTCAAGAAGACAAAAATATTTTGTTGAAATGTGCAATGACCTGGACTTACAAAACTAAAAGGTAAGAACACACTCAGTGTTTCTCAAGGGTAGAGAACTGAATAAAAACTTGAAGGGTTCCTCAGAAACCTGATAAAGGGTCGCTATGAGTCAGAACTAACTTAAAGACACTTAACAACAACAGTAACAACTTGGGGGAAATTTAGAATGATGCAGGAAACATCTAAAGAAGATGGAGGAGCACATAGAGCCATTGCACCAGAACGAATTGGTTGATATTCAACCATTTGAGGAGGTAGTATATATTTAAGAACTGATGATACTGAAATGAGAAGTCCAAACTGCACTGAAGGCATTAATGAAAAACAAGGCTGCAGGAATGAACAGGATCCTGATTGAGATGCTTCAACATTTCTCTCTATGTTCAGAAATTTGGAAGACAGCTATCTGGTTATATGACTGGAAGAGATCCATATGTGTGCCCTATTAAAATAAAGGTGATCTGACAGAATGTGGAAATAATCAAATGATATCATTAATATCACACATAAGTAAAATGTTTCTGAAGATAATTAAAACACGATTGCAGCAGTACTTTGACAGGAAACTGAAAGGGATTCAAGCTGAATTCAGAAGAAGATGTGGAATAAGGGATATTATTGCTAATGTCAAATGGAGCTTGGCTGAAAAGAGAACAATAGAATGTTTATCTATGTTTTATGGACCAAATAAGAAATTATGGATAACAATTGGAAGAATAAATATTCTAGGACACATAATTAGGCTCATGAGAAACCTGTGCATAGACCAAGAGGCAGTCATTCAAAAAGAACAAGGGGATATTGCATGGTTTAAAATGAGGAAAGTTGTGCTTCAGAGTTGTAAATGTTCACCATACTAATTCAAATTATATTTTGAACAAATAATTGGAGAAGCTGAAATATATGAGGAAGAATGAAGCATCAGGATTGGAGGAAGGTATGCTGTTGACACAACCTTGCTTACTGAAAGTGAAGTCCACTTGAAGCATTTATGAGGAAGATCAATGATAACAGACTTTAATATGGATTACAACTCAACATCAAAAAAAAAAATCCTTATAATT
>NW_006408740.1:4941824-4946999 GCF_000296735.1 Chrysochloris asiatica
TAATCACCCCATAATGTGATCTGATGTGATCAGTCCTGATCTGATATAATTATTCTGTGTTATAAAGCCTCACTACTATGATCTTAATGAGACCAGATGCAATCTATAGAATTAGGTTGTATCTTGAGTCAATCTCTTTCAAGATATAAAACAAATTAAGGAAGCTGAGATCAGAGAGAATTACTTCCACCAAGAAACATGAACCAGCAGTACAGTGCATCCTTTGGACCTGAGGTTCCTGTGCTGTGAAACTCCCCAATTCAGGAAAATATCAATGCCAAGTTAATTGGAGATCTCCAAAGAATGCTGAGCTCACAGATGTGGAAAAGAGACAAGGACCTTTTCCCAGAACAGGTGCTCTGAATTTGGACTCATAGCCTCCTAAACTGTGAGTAAATTAATTTATTTTTTTTACAGTCTTCAGCTTGTGATATTTTCTGTTATAGCAGCACTAGAAAACTAAGACACATTAATGCCAGAAGAACAAACAAGTCTGTCTTGGAAGAAGTGCAGGCAAAATTTCCTTAGGAGCAAGAATGGCAAGACTTCATCTCAAGTACTTTATGTATATTATCAGGAGAGACTAGTCCCTGGATAAGGACCTAATGCTTGGTAAAGTCCAGGGTCAGTAAAAAAGTGGAAGACCTTTAGTGAGAGAATTAACAAGTGGCTGCAAAAATGGGCTCAAAGATAGGAAGGATTGTTAGTATGACACAGGACAGGGCAATGTTTCATACTGTGACATACAGGGTTGTCATGAATTGGAACTGATTCAATATCAACTAATAAAAACAGTAATAACTAGAAGCTGAAATTACCATTTCCATCCTATGGTCCCAGGAGCATTTGATTTTTGTGAGAATGAGTGTTTTTCCCCCAAATTATTTATTTTACTGGTCTCAGATCTGAGCTGGTTTTCCGCTTCTGAATATATGAGGAATCATTGGCATCTAGGAATTTCATCTAGTAATTATAATAGCACCAGAAATATTTAGCTAGTTTTTCATTTCAGTCCTGTAACTAGATGAATATAACACACAAGATTCCATAGGATGCTGGGATTAGTGAGATATCCAACAAATGAATAATATGTTAAATTATCTTCTTTTAAATGACCAAGACTTTATATCTGACCAGTATTTTCTGTCTATCCCTTCTGTTGAGGTGTGTTTTCTCAAGATGCTCCTCATATGCACATGAAAATTTATCTTGAATATACACCAGGTTTCCATATAATCTGAATTCCAATACCAGTACTCTCTGACTTCCAACAGGATTTCATTCTGAATACTAGCCTGTCATATGTTGATCTTGACATAAGTAAAATACCTTTTTTTTTTTAAATTTTAGTTTTCATTATTAATTTTTATTGCAGTGCATCTATAAATCACATCTTTTAGGGTTGGAAGCATTTCATCTGAGAATGATAATATCAACAGATTGTATATTGTACATGTTACTAATAGTAACATGTACACATGCATACATACAAAGGACAGTTGTAGGTGTAGTTATTTTAACTTGAATACTTCATAAGTTGATGACTACTTGTAGAGTTTAAATTTTGGCTCATGCTGTCTCACTATATGTGAGAAGTGTTCCTTTTCAAAGTAGAGGAGAAAGGTGTGTAGCTAGCAATTTTCAAGACGCCAAATTTTTCGTCATCAATATCCAAGTTAAGGATTCTGGGCTATGGATCTGAAGTTATAGGTATAGTGCAACAGTAGAAATCTTTAGGCCAGTATGGTGCTAAAAAATGATATGGTAGAGCCATTGATGTCATGATGCTGTGGCATAAAATTCTACACAGTAAGAGAATACTCCAGGGAAGGGTTTTGCAGAAACTTAGGTGTATTAGAACTGCTAAGCAGAGAAGGAATTTTGTTTCAGCAGAGGTTTTGAGGATTGTCCAGAGAACCAAGAAAGAAACCCAGCTGCAAGGACTTATCAAAAAGAAGTAACTAATAGGAATTAGCTCTGTAGACAAATGGTTAATAGGATTTTTCCCAGTACACTGGTTAGAGGTAAGGTAAACATATATCAGAAATTCTCGGAATGATTGCCTGGAAGTCTATTATTCTGTGTGTTAATTCTGGGAACAAATGAGATAAAAAAATTTGGAAGAAATATGTTTAGTTCTTTCTGCATACTGAGTTTTAGTTTCTTATTAATAATCAAAAGAGACTGTAGTTAACAAGTTTTCAAGAGGGAGTTTAGTTTAAGAGTGTGCGGGGGAAGATAGAGTACCCACTGCATAGTTTTCATCTTGTCTAGATGGGTCTGGTGAAAAGAGATGGGGATAAGATTCTTACGAGTCAATACTGAGTAATTGTTATCATGACTAATTGAGACTGTCACAACTGTAAAGGTAGAAGTTTTGTAACAAAAATGGGGGAGTAGTTAATCTTACAGTCCAAAAACGGAGAATCCTAGGACCATCAAGGGAGAAGACCACAAGCAGGATGTAAGACCTTATCCATAGATAGAGGCAGAGATGGGGACATGGAGAGAGGGAGCAGCTGAGGACTCTAGATTCATGGAAAGAGAAGGACTAAGACCCAACGGCCAGGAGGCACGATTGCAGAATGTGACCTTTGGTGATTTAAATTATTATATATACCTGAGTGTTTTTTTTTTTTTTAAAGAGTTAAAATGAATAGAGAGAAATACTGGTAACTGATGGTACATTGAGGGGAATATAATCATTGTAATGAAACCCTGTGCAGGGTCACTGTGAGTCGGAACCTACTCCACGGTACTTAACATCAACCATAATGAAACAAAGTATATGATTTGTTGAATGTAAAACTGATGATCTGCCCTGTAAACTTTAACTCAATTCACAATAAAAACTTAAAATAAATAAATAAATAAAAGACTATAGTTAAAAAAGGTGGCAAAAATATGAGTTTTAACTTTCCTTGAAAGACTGTCTCAAGAACATTTAGTATCATATATGCCACTCTAATCATGGTTTTTCTCCAACATTTATGTCTTTTGAGTCTTTCCTTTTTCATTCCTATGAGTTCAGCTATAGGTTTAAATTATTATTTTTTTCTATTTTTCCATTGATTCTATAGCAAAAAACTTTCAGATTATTAGTTTGTGTATTTCTGAAAGTAGCCAACCAGTATCATGAAGCTAAATGTCACTGAGGGGTATCAGAGTAGAACTTTGCTCCATACAGTTTTCAAAGGCTTCTTTTTGGAAGTAGATGACCATGACTTTCTTCTGAGATGTTTCTGGGTGGACTTGAACCACCAACCATTTAGTTAGTTTCTGTTATTGTTAAATGTTTTCAAGTTGGTTCTGATTCATAGTGACTCTGTACTAGGTTTCTTAGAAGCGACTGGCAGCTTTGAACTTCTGACCTGTGGTTAGCAGCCCAGTGCTTATCCTGTAATGTCATATCCAGCTGATATGAAGAGGGGGTAGGTGTGCAAGAACTCAAAAACTTGCAGATAGTACCTGTTTTATCTAGTTTTGAAGGCTTGATGATCAGAATTGAACTAAAGGAAGATAAATAAGTTTGATACAGTAAGCAAGTGTAAATTGCTACAATTTGATGAACTTGACCTATACTTATGATGTAGTAGCTCAAAATACCAATGGAGAGGGAAGAAGTCTTCATATCAAGGACCAAGTCTATCAACTCAGTACACAGAGCTGATAGGGACAGGCAACTTAGACATTGGCTACCTAAAATGGGGGAGACTTTAAAGTCACAAAGTGGCTAGCTTACAAGTTTTTAAGAGGGAGTTTAGTTTCAAAATGTGCAGGGGAAGGTAGACTCCCCACTGAATAGTTTTAATCTTGTCTAGATGGGTCTGGTGAAAGGAGATGGGGATAGGATTCTTTTAATTCAATAGTGAATAATTGTTACCATGACTAATTGCTATTGTCACAACTGTAAAGTAGAAGTTATGTAACAAAAAGGGGGGAGTAGTTAATCTTTCATTCCAGGAAAAGAGGACCCTAGGACCATCGAGAGGGAAGAGCAAGAGCAGAACATGGGACCCAACCAGAGAAGCAGTGACACCAGAGATGGAGGCAGAGGTGATGGCATAGGGAGACAGAGCAGCAGAGAACTCTAGACTCGTAGAAAAAGAACGACTATATGCTGACAGACAGGAGGCTGGCTTACAAAATGTGCCCTTTGGTTTTTTAAATATAAGATAATAGCATATCCCTGCATGTTTTAGTGTATATATATAAAATTTTTTTTTAAAGGGATTGGGGATAGAGGCAAAAACTATTAACCAATCATGCATGGGGGAATTGTAATCATTGCACTGAAACAAAATATGACTGGTTGAGTGCAAAACTGATGTTCTCCCATGTAAATTATAACTCAATTCACAATAAAAGCATTAGAAAAAAAAGAAAATTAGAAAAACAATGCCATTTATAATAGCCACCCAAAAGATGAAATACTTAGGAATAAATTTAATTAGAGAAATACAAGACCTAGCCAAACAACCTACAAAACCCTACTACAAGAAACCAAGAGATTTTCTGAATTGAAGGATATGTCACACTCATGGATAGGAAAATTTAACATTGTGAAAATGTCAATACTACTCAAAACAATTTGTAGATATAACACAACCCCAATACAGATTCCAACATCATTCTTTAAAGAGAAGAGGAAAAAATGACCATGAACTTTATGTATGGAGAGGAAAGAGACTTCAAATAAGCAAAACTCTGGTTAAGAAGAACAAATTTGGAGCTCTCTCTTCCTACTCTCAACATTTACTACTCAGTGTCTAGACAGCCTGGTAGTAGTAGAACAAAAGATACATAGAAACAGAACTGAGAATCCAGAAGTAAATCCATCCATATACAATCAACTGGTCTTTGACTGAGGGTCAAAATACATTAAATGGGGAAGAGGTAATATCCTCAACAAATGATGATAATGAAACTGGAAATCGATTTGCAGATGAAACAAGACCCATACCTCAAACCATATAAAAAACCCAAACTCTGCATAGATTTAAGACCAAAGTGTAAAACCTAGAACTACCAAGATCGTCTATACGGAGAAAAGATTGAAGTTGTCAAGGACTTCATTCTTCTTGGATCAACTATCAACACTCGCAGAAGTAGCAGTCAAGAGATCAGAGGACGTATTGCACTGGGCAAATCTGCTGCACAGGAACTTTTTAAAGT
>NW_006408740.1:4949462-4951020 GCF_000296735.1 Chrysochloris asiatica
TATTTACCATTCCTGAAAACACAACTGTGAATGTGGTGGAGTATAAAGCAAAATGATGAAAAGTTCTTAGATATTATCAAACATCTTAAGGCAATGAGTAGCTGAGCTTGGGAACTCAGGACCATAGTCTCTGGGGACACCATGGTTAACTGGCATAAGTAACATAGTCTAAAGACAATGTTCTGCATCCTGCTTTGGTGAGTATCGTCTGGAATATTAAAAGCTCATGAGCAGCCATCTAAGATGCAACAATTGTTCTCTTCATGTGCTGAAGCAAGAGAATGATGAAAATGGAAGCTGGCCAGAATCAATTAGCCCAGTGAACTAACAGGACATGTGCACACCAGTCTCCATAACTCTGAGACCATAAAATCTAGATGGTGCCTAGCTACTACTACCAACTGCTCTGAAAGAGAGCACATTAATAGGTCCTGGATAAAAAGGCAAAATGAATGGAACAAACTCATACATTTAATAAAAATAAAGTCCTGGGGTTACTGGTCAGAATGATAGTGGAGGAACCTGAAACTGTGGCCCATGATCACCCTTCAGATCTGGAATGGAACTCATGCTCACGCCCCACCTTTCAGAAAAGCAGTAGATAGGTATTTTGGGAGAAAAATATCACTAGTAAGGTATGCTCACTATGAATGATGGAATGGTCAATCATTCAAAATCAAAAGGGCAACATGTACCTGAAGACAAAGGTGAGAAGAGATGGAAAGGTGGGTGGAATTGAAATAAGAGCCACGGGGAGGAAGCGGCCTATTGTTCCATAAGACTGACTGGCTGCGTGCCGTGGAGTCGGTTCCGACTCATAGAGACCCTGTACAGGATTTCCAATGCTGTATATCTTTACAGGAGCAGACCACCTTATCTTTCTCCCGCGCAACAGCTGGTAGTTTCGAACTGCTGACCTTGCGGTTCACAGCCCGATTCGTAACCACTACGCTACCAGAGCTCTTTATTGTTCCATATAAGGTATTGCAATCATTGAGTTGAAACAAAGTATGTGATTTGTTCTTGGTAAAACTAATGATCTTGTCTATAAATCTTCATTCAATTCACAATAAAAATTTTTTTTTTTAAGTTTGTGAAAAGGATCCATTATCGTTTTATTCCATTTTTGTACATTGGGTCATAAAAAATTTTGGAGATGCTGTTGGTTGGGAACATGGTAATTTCTGTGGAGGGTTTATAGAGGGTAAGCAAGAAGAGCTCTTGGAGGAAGAATCGTATTTAGTTTATACACTTTTTTTCCCAGAAGTCTGTTTTTTAAATTTTAAATCTATATGTAATAAGACATTCACTATTTTAAATGTTCTCATGCACAATTCATTGACAGTAATTATATTCCACATGTTTAACCAAGGTAATTTTTAAGAAAACAGTTTCCATAAATGATGAGAAAAAAGCCCAGATTTTATGGGGAAGAAGAGGGCATGGGGGAAGAACAAGAACTGTGGTTGTGAAGGGGAGAGGAGAAGTAAAGTAGTAGTTAGAATATGATATAAAATTAAAGAGTTTTTTGTTTTTTTTAAAAAAATATTTTATTGTG
>NW_006408740.1:4955642-4968251 GCF_000296735.1 Chrysochloris asiatica
TCTTGCTTGCATGGTTTCTGCTGAGAGATCTGAGCTTAATCTGACTTGCTTGCCTTTGTATGTGATCCTTCTGTTTTCTCTGGCTGCTTTCAGAAGTGTCCCCCACCTCTATTCACCTGACTGTAGGTGGGCAAACCATGAGCACACCTATTACCCAACACCAAAGGAAAAAAAATAAATTCGGGACCACACAAAATCAGCAAAGTATACTTTCCAAAGTTCCCCCGGTGTGTGTTTCCACAGCATCTCTGCGGCCCTCTCTGCGGCCCTGATTTCGTCCTGCTGCTTGGACTCGCCCAGGATGTGGGCTCAGGCCTCCGAGCCTGGCCGGCAGATTCAAAATACGCAATTTCCTGCCTCAGCTCTGAATTCCACAGGCTATAAGCCTTCAAACCTTTAAACTATTCTTATCTCTGTGGGTCCGAGTCTTGGAGCTCTGTCTTGCCTGAAATTCTGAGTTGTTGCTGGCAGCAACCTTCGCTACACCTTCACCCTAGTCTCCATCAAGCCCCACCCCTCATGTAGGACTTTTGTACCTATGATTAGATTTATTCCTAAATATCTTAACTTTTGGGTGGCTATTGCAAATGGTACTGTTTTCCTGATTTCCTTTTCAATGTTCCCTTTGTTAAGTGTACCTGAATCTGACTTATTTTTGAATGTTTATTTAATACCCTGTCACTTTGTTGATTCTTTCCATTAGTTGCAATAGTTTTCTTGTTAATTATTTGGAATTATCTGCGTATAGGCTCATATGATCTGTAAATAGAGATAGTTTTGCTTCTTCTTTGCCAACTTGGATTTCCTTTATTTCCATTTCTTACCTTAGTGCTCATGCTAAGATTTCCTGTACAATATTGAATGTTGCTGTTATTGTCATGTGACATCGAGTCAGTGTCAACTCATAGTGACCCTGCATAGGGTTTCTGAGAACAGCTTGTAGACTTGAACTGTTAACCTTGTAGTTAACAGTCCTGTGCTTTATGCTACAGTGCCACACCAGGGATCACAATATCGAATAGGAGCAGTGATAAAGGGCATCCTTCTTTGTTTCTCATTCATGAGAAGAATGTTTGTACTCTCTCTCTGTTGAGACATATGCTATCCATTAGTTTTGTGTATGCCCTTCTTTTGTTGAATTACCCTTCTATAGCTATTTTTTTTTAGTGTATTTTTAAAGATCACGAATGTATGCTGGCTTTTGTAAGATGCTTTTTTGCATCAATGATACGATCACGTGATTATTTTCCTTTGTTTTATTTATGCGGTTGATTACATTATTTTTCTAATGTTGAACCATCATTCTATAACTGGCATGAATCCCTTTTGTTCATAATATATATGTTTTTATATGTTGTTGGATTCAGTTGGCTAGTATTTTGTTAATAATTTTGCATCTATGTTTATGAGAGATATTGATCTATAATTTTCTTTTTTTAGTTATGTCTTTGTGTTCTGTATCAAAGTTATGCTTGCTTTAAAAAATGAATTCAGGAGAATTCCCTCCATTTCTAGAGTCTGGAATAGTTTGAACATAATTGGTGTCAGCTCTTGACTGAATGTTTGGTAGAATTTGTCAGTGAAGCTATCTAGCCAGGACTTTTTTATTGGGAGATTTTTAATGCTTTCTTTGATTTCTTGTTTTTGTTAGTTTTCTGCCTCAGTCTGTGTTATTTAAGTAGATAATATGGTTCTAAAAATTTGTCCATTCCATCTAGGTTTTGAATTTTTTGGAATACAGTTCTTTTCAGTATCCTGCTGTTATCTTTTTTATTTCAGTTGGTTCTGTTGTGATGTCACCTATTTCATTTCTTATTCATGTTTTTTTTGTGTGTGTCTTCTCCTTTGATACTTTTGTCAGTAGTTTGTAAATCTTATTAATCCTTTTGAAGAACTGATCTGCAATCTTTTTAATTTGTTAATTCTTTTATTGCTTACTATTTTGTGTTTCATTTATTTTTGCTCTAATTTATTATTTATTTTCTTCTGGTGAACTATAGGCTCATTTTGATGATTGTTTTCTTCTTGTTGGAGACATTGGGTTAAAGTGTTGATTCTGGTTCTATCTTCTTCTTCTTCTTTTTTTTTTTTTTTAAGTTTTAAAATATTTAATTTTATTTTGATCTACAAACCCATGGAAGCAGCAGGCAAGAAATGAAACGAAGTATTATATTGAGTATATATGCTGCAACAGATCTTTTAAAATTGTTAAAAAGCAAAGATAATTCCTTGAGGAGTTGTATCTGACCCAAGCCATAGAATTTTGTTTTATTTTACTTAACTTTTTATTGTAACTTGACTGAAGGTTTAAAGACAAGATCATCAGTTTTATATTCAACAAATCATACACTTGGTTTAATCTCAATGATTGTATTCCTCTCCATACAACAACAATTATCCTGCTTCTTCCCTGTAGTTCCTATTTTCATACTACTCACCTTCCCATCCTCTTCTTAACTTTGTCTTTAGGAAAATGTTGCCCTTTTGATTTTGAATTATTGACTGTCCCATGGTGAGCATACCTTACTAGTATTGTTGTCCCTCCTTACATACCTGTCTTCTGCTTGGCTGAATATTGGTCCACGAGGGTAAATTCCTTTCCAAACATAACAGGTTGTTGAATTTCCTTCAGTCTCTTTCTGACCAGTAAACCCATACTTTTTAAAAAATAATTTTGAGTTTTGTTCCACATTTTCTTTCACTCTATCTGGAACCCACTGATGTGATCCTTTCAGAGCATTTGATAGTGATAGCCAGGCACTGTCTAGTTTGTCTGGTCTCAGAGTTATGGAGACTAATGTTCACATATTCTATTAGCCCATTGTACTAGGTGATTCCAAGCCTCCTCAATTCTTATCACTCGTCTTTCTTACACACAGATAGAACAATAGCTTCACCTCAGATGGCTGCACATAAGCTTTAAGATCTCAATGCTACTCATCCAATGCTGTCTTGGTGGACTACATTATGCCAATTGACCATGGTGTTCCCGAGACTATGGTCCTAAGCTTGGAGGCCAAGCATGCCACTGCCTTTCTTTCTTCTTTTTTGATGGGTGCTTTTATTAAACTGCCCTCTGAGCACTGCTTTTGTTGTGACTCTTATGTTTTGATTCTCATTTGATTCAAGGAAGTTTTAAAATTCTTTTTTTTTTTTTACTTCATCAATTACCCAGTAGTTTTTAAGCAGAGTGTTACTATGTTTACATGCATTTGATTTTTTGCCTTTGATTTTCCTCTTGTTAATTTCGAATTTTATGGCATTGTAATTTAGATGTTTTAAAATTCATTGAGACTTGTTTTTTTTAGAATAGACCACAACATGGAGAATGTTCCATGTGTGCTGGAAAGAATGTACATTGTGCTGTTGTTGGGTAGAGTGTGCTGTGTATGTCTATGAGGTCATGTTGTTTGGTTGTGTTCTTGAGGTCTTCTGTGTCTTTCCTGATTTTCTTTTAGTGGTTCTATCCTTCGCTGAAAGTGGTATGTTAAAGTTTATTAAATATTACTGTGTGGAGTCCTGGTGTGGTATTGTAAGATAACTACTGTACTGCTAACTACAAGGTTGGAGGTTCAAAAGCTATCAACCGCTCCTTGGAAACTCTCTCTATAGGGTCGTTATGAGTAAGAACCAACTCAAGGGCACTTAACAGAAACAATAGCTATTATTGTGGTGTGGTGTTATAGGTTAAGCACTGGACTGGTAATCACAAAATTGTCAGTTCAAACTCACCAGCCATTTTCAGAAACCCTCAACAGAGTTGCTGCTATGAGTCAGAACACACAATAACAACATTATCATTGGAGAGTTCTCTATTTTTCTTTCCAATTCTATAAATTTTGATTTGTTTATTTTGGGGCTCTTTCGTCTAATACATAGATTCTTGTAATGGATAAATTCTCTTGTTTTAGCAACACTTTAATTATTATATAATGTTTTTATGTTTCTCTTATGCCACCAATTTTTGCTGTAAAGCCTATTTAAAATTTAATTTATATTGCCTTTCCTGCTCTTTTTTTTGATTGCCATAGAGTTTTGTCCATCCTTTGATAGCTACTGTATTTTTGCCCTTGTGTCTAATGTGTGTATCTTGTGGTGGTGGTGACATGCTGTGGAGTTGATTCCGACTCATTTTCACCTGCATAGGGTTTCCCAGGCTGTAAATCTTTATGGGAGCAGAAAGCTTCATCTTTCTCCCACAGAACCACTGATAGTTTCCAACTGCTGACTGTGAGGTTAGCAACCTAACTCATAACTACTACGCTATCAGAGCTCCTTGAGTATCTTGTAGACAGTGTATTTATGGATCCTGTTTTCTTATGTATTCTACTACTCTCTGTCTCCTCACTGGAAAAATCAGGAAAGGAAAGAAAAGATAACTTTAACAGTAAATTAACAAAACCCTTGTGGTTAAGTGTCTTTGAGTTGGTTCTGACTATAGCAACCCTATGTATGGCTTCCAAGAAGTAGCTGGTGAGTTTGAACCAATGACCTCATGGTTCAAACTGACTTTGTGATACAAAGCTTTAACCCACAGTGTCACACCAGAACAGGGAAAAAGAAAAAAGAAAAAAAGAAAATTAAAGAAAAAGAAGGAAATGAATAAAAGGGAAAGAAAGGAAGGGAAAAAGAAACAAAGTAGGAAATTAAAAGAAACAACAAGCGAAAGAAAATATTAAAGAGAGAGAAGAAACCTGTTGGAGGGTGGATGGAAGGTAAAGTACCTCGCGAAGTGTTCCTGTGGGCTAAGGAAGTGGGTAGGGTATCTTGTACAGGTCAGAGGCCAAGGAGGTGGCCGGGAGAGGAGTGCAGGGGTCAGGGCACCTGGCTCAGGAAGGAGTTCCCATACTCCTAAAGTCAATTGGAATTAGGTCTTTTTGTGTGCTTAGTTTGGCACTGCACATTCTTCTGGTTAAAGAAGGCAGAGAGAACCTGCATCTAAGCATAAATGTGATGTGTACCTAGTGCCTAACCCACAAGGGTGTGCTTCTGATAATCAGGGTAAGCAGAGACTGTGTAGTGCAGGTGTTACTGGCTACCAGGAGAGTGGGGTTTGGGACTGGCTACACTTCTGTCATTGGGAGTGTGTGGGGATAAGGAGAAATCTTACCTTTCTGGCCACCAGCTAATGGTATGTGAACTGGCAAGGTCCTGTGTGACCACAGCACATTAACAGATTTTTGACCCAATCAGAACACTGATTGCAAAAATTAAAAATGGCCATGCTATGACAGGTCAGTTGATAATTCACTGTTTTATTTGTTTCCTTGTTCACTGATTTGGTTCAGTTTCTTCTTCTAGTATGTATTTGATTGACTTCTTTATCCTTTCCTTTGAAACACAGACTTCCAAGAGTGTCATCTGTACCTTTGGTTTCTCCTGCCTTTGTTGTAGAGGGTCTAGGTAGCTCATCTACCTATTCCACTGTTTATCTGGAGGGTAAATTTTGTTCCTTCTAAATGTTGTTTGAGTTTTGGAAACAAGAAGAAGTCAAAATGGGAATGATCTGGCTGTAGTATGTATGTGGTAAGGTTTATCAGTGAAATTCTAATAGGACGACAGCTCTTGCTACACTCAAAGAATGAGTAGCATTATTGTGATAGAAAACAATTCTTTGGCATAACCATTCTGGCTTTTCTCTCATCAATGCAGGTTTCAATTTTCTTAACTCTTCTTTATAATAAGCCTCTATGCTTGTCTTGTGTTATTCGAGAAAATCTATGAAGATTACCTCTTTGGAATCCAAAAACACACTCACCATAATCTTCTAGCTGAATTAATCTTTTCTGCTTTCAGTTTAACTGGCCCAGCAGAAACTCTTGGAAACCCCTGTTTTGATTGTATCTTTATATCTAAGGGACCCTAATGAGACAAAGACAAGTTTATTACTGGGAGAACTCTGTAGTTAACCACTGATCACAGAGACAGACTTAAATGTGTTTTATTTGAAATAAACCTGTGCATGTATGAACTTGGTTTCTAGTATCAATACTTTTTGACTTGACCTCATACAATGCATGTCAAGAGCTTAGAACATTGGCTGGCATGTGGGGAGCAATCAATAACTATTATATTATTTGGTGATGGTGGTTGTATGCTGTCAAGATGGTTCTCACTCTTAGCAACCCTGTATAGGATTTCTAAGACTGTAAATTTTTATGGGAGCAGAAAGTCTTATATTTCCCCCATGGAGCAGCTGGTAGATTCTAACTGCTGACCTTGTGGTAAGCAGTCCAAGTAATAAACCATTCATCTATCAGGGCTCATTGTTAAGTGACATTGAGTTGGTTTTGACTCTTAGCAACCTTGTGTAGGATTTCCAAGGTTGTACATCTTTGCAGGAGCAAAAAACTTTATCTTTCTTTCTAGGAGCAGCTGGTGGGCTCAAATTACTGATCTGTGGTTCCCAGTCCAGTGCTTATCCTATAAAGCCACTGTGATTCTATAATCATATGTTGTTAAATGCCATCGAGTCGGTTGTGACTCTTAGCGACCCTGTACAGGACTTTTAAGGAGCTGCTAGTGGGTGTGAATTGATAACCTTGTATTTTACACTCCAGTGCCTACCTTAAAACGTCACCCAAGGAGTCCACATCTAGAGATAATAATAAAAATCCTACCTTCTTCATTGGGAAAGTTTCAAAAGAAAATAACTAAGATGTCTTTTGTAAGATACTGTGTCCATGTCCATTGCTGTTACAGCTGTGATGAATAGATAAATCTGAATCAAAACAAAGAGCCTATACTTCCACTTCTGCATTTATCATCACAAATCAGATTTTTGTCATATGTATTCACCTTCAAATTTGTCTTGGGTAAAATAGAAAGTAAAGGACGATCGTGATTCTGGCACAAGAATTCTAGAATCTTCATTACTTATAAAGTAGGATATAAGTTAGGCTTTAACTATCTCATTGACTCGTTGGTAATATTTCACTATTGGACTCCTGGTGTGGTACTGGAGGAACAGCACTGGGCTTCAAACCACAAGGTTGACAGTTCAAACTCACCAGCTTCCCCTTGGAAACCCTATACAGGGTTGCTATGCGTCAGAACCTACTCAACCACACTTAACAAAGACAAAAACATGATAGCAAAAAACACACATGTAAACTTTTTATTAAAACAAATGTTTGGGGAACACATTTATGTTTATTTCAAATTGAGAAAACATAATAGTAGCCAAAAGTTCATTATGCTGGCACAGAAACTCATATATTTTTTAAACATCAAGTTCATTGTCCTCAACAGGAATGCATGATTCCAGTTACTTTTCAAAGGTCAGTTTATTTCTGGGAGTAATATTTCTGCAATGCTAAGAATCAGAGGCCAAAAGGGGAAAGAGGAAAGAGCCTGTGGAATAGATTATATCCCTGTCTGGGATCCCATAGGGAAATTTAGAAACTAGAGTTTAACTGTTCTAAAGTGGATACTTCCACTTGGAATGGAATTATAATGTTGCAAAAGATTAGTTTAGTAAAATTTAGCTACATCTTGTTCACAGAGTCTAATTCCCTGGACATGATTTTAAGTTTTGTTTCTGCCAATTCAAGTTCAAAAAATAGCTTGCAGTGTATTGTCAGTTGCCCAAGCATAAACTGAGTGTCTGTTGTGGCACTGTAGAATAAGGACTGGAATGCAGATAAAAGACTCAAGCAGACCAGCCACACCTCCGAAGCCTTATATAGGATTGCTACAATTAGCAATTAACTTTGTGACATTTAACAAAAACAAACAACATATGCTAATGGAACATTGGTGGTGCAGGCATTAAGCACTTGGCTGCTATTGAAAGGTCAGTGGTTTGAGTCTACCAGCTGCTCTACTTCTGTAATGATTTATAGCTTTGTAAGCTCTGGTAGTGTAGTGGTTACGAACCGGGCTGCTAACTTCAGGGTCAGCAGTTCGAAACTACCAGCTGTTCCGCGGGAGAAAGATGAGGTTTTCTGCTCCCGTAAAGATTTATAGCCTCGGAACCCCTGTACAGGGTCGCTATGAGTTGGAACTGACTCCACGGCACATAACAACAAGAAGAAGCCCAATGTCAGAGCGCTGTGGGTTAATACACTAGACTGCAAAGTTGGTTTGAACTGCAAGGCTGATGGTTCAAGCTCACCAGTCACTCCTTGGAAACCCTCTACAAGGTCGCTTTGGATTAGAACCGATTCGACGGCACTTAACAACAACAACAAGCCCAATATAAACAGCTCTAGTAGTATAGTTGTTATGAATCAGCTTGCTAATCTCAAGGTTAGCAGTTTGAAACTACCAGCAGATGCGAGGGAGAAAGATGAGACTTTCTGCTCCCATAAAGATTATACAGGCTTGGAAACCCTATACAAAACCTGTACAGGGTCACTTTGAGTTGAAACTAACTCCATGGCATAACCAACCAACCAGCCAAGACCAATGTGGCAGATTTACCCTGCCCTATAGTGTGACTAGGAGCTCTGGTAGCGTAGTGGTTACGAACGGAGCTGAAAACCACAAGGTCAGCAGTTCGAAACTACCAGCTGTTCCGCGGGGAAAAAGATGAGGTGTTCTGTTCCTGTAAAGATTTACAGCCTCGGAAACCCTGTACAGGGTCGCTAGGAGTCAGAACTGACTCCACGGCACATAACCAGCCAGCCATAGTGTGACTGTAGTCCTAGTGTGGCTCTACAGGATTAGTACTAGGCTTCTAACTACAAGGTCGATGGTTCAAACCTGCCAGCTACTCCTCAGAAACCCTATACAGGGTCCCTGTATCACAGATCCCTGTTGTTCTAAGCTTGAGCACGCATCACTATTTACCTCTGTCCCATTTAGCCCATGCAAACCTGTCTCAGTGTTCCCCTATCTACCTTGTTCTTCCACCCCCTCCACCTTCTTGTGTACTGCCCTCCCTAACACCTGAACTATGATGTGTCTACCCCTACCCTGTGTTCTACCGTCACCTTCCTTCACCTCTCCCAAGCCCCCTACTCCTACTCCACTGGTAACCAACAAAGATTTTTTTTTTTTTCCATTTTAGTATGGGTATCTTTACTTAAGCTTTTACAGTAATGGGCTTATGTAATATTTGTCCTTTTGTGACTGACTAATTTCACTCAGCATAATGTCCTCGTGTTATATGGTGGCTTGCAGTTTCTTTGTTATTCTTCAAGGTAGCATAATATTCCATTGTGTGTATATAACACAGTTTGATTATCCATTCTTCCATTGATAGGCACTTATACTATCTCCATCTTTTTGCTATTGTGAATAGTGCTGCTATAAACATTGGTGTGCATATATCTACTCGTGTTATGGCTCATATTTCTTTGTGGATATCAACCAACTAGAGGAATTGCTGGATCATAAGGTATTTCTATTTCCAACTTTCTAAGGAAGTGCCATAACAGTCACTATTTTAATACCAAAATCAAATCCACTGCCATCGAGTTGATTCGAACTTCTAGTGACTCTATCTGTATAGGGTTTCTGAGCCTCATCTTTCTCTTGCCGAGTGACTGGTGGGTTTGAACTGCCAACCTTGCAGTTAGCAGTTCAGTGATTATACAGTGCCAATAGTTTAATATTCCAGTTCTAGATTTATTTTAAAGTTATGAGGTGTCCTATGAAGTTTTCCATAGTGAATCTTTCTTTTGTTTGACCCCTTAGCAAAGAAAACAATTTCCATTTAGTCCACATAAGCAGATAGTAGTGAGTCCCGGAGATTTATGTGGAGAATTATTTTTTCCATGGAGATTGGATGGCACAAATGGCTAATGAGCTCGGTTATTAAGTATGTCTTGAGTAGAAACATTAAAGGCTCAAGTCCATACAGAGCCATCTTGAAATAAAGGTCTAGTGATCTACTTCTGAACAACCAGCTGTGAAAACCTGATGAAGTACATTCTACTCTGACACACATGGAGTCAAACTGATTTGGACACACAAGAAATTGTTTGCTTGTTTCACTGTAGTTTGTTTTCTTATCACATTCATCCTAGTATGAAAGCCACACCCAATCCCTAACCCATGGCTCAGCTCATACCCTCTACTTCTTCATTGGATGTTAAGGGCCATTTGGGTATTTCTAGTGGTATTACTTTATTATTACCATGTCTTGTAATTAAAGTCAATGGTAAGCTAAAGCAACCTCATTCTAACATGAAGACTAATTGACTAGGTGGTGGTGGTTATGTGCCGTAGAATCATTTCCTACTCATAGCAACCCTGTACAGGATTTCAGAGGCTGTCAATCTTTACAGGAGTAGAAAGCCTCATCTTTCTCCTGTGGAACAGCTAGCAGTTTTGAACTGCTGACCTTAAGGTTTGCAGCCCAATTCGTAACTACTACATTACCAGAGCTCCTTCAGAAATTCAGTCTTGGGTCACACCACCAGGCAAAGAACCATGACCAACTGAGGTCCTTGCTGAGGTCAAAGGTAATATGGAATAGGTAGTAGAAGAAAACAGTTCTGAATACCAGTTATGGCCACATGACCAGTTGCAGAAATGAGGGCTGTAATTGTTATAAATATATAATTTTTTGTTTTGTTTTGCATGTTTGCATCAAATATTTTTATTCTGTTCATTTGTGAAATATAAGATATAAATGGGACCAGTTCCTTTTTGATTGTACTCATTTTAGTTATATCATGTTAGGTGCAAGTATGACTTTAAAATTTTCTTTATTTCATGATTATGCATATGGTTGATAGTTGTCAGGTTGATAAGCGGTGGACTGTGATAGTTACGGTTTTGTGTCAAGTTGACTGGGCCAGGATTCCTGATGGTTTTGCAGTTGAAATGTGGTTATCTTCATGGTGAAACCTAATGCAGGCATAGTTAACTTTATGATGAGTTTTTATGGGCAGCCAATCAACTGAAAGGATGTTTCCTTGGGGTGTGGCCTACTTCTAATATAATTGATACACAGGAAAGGCCTGCTGTCTTTTCCACTGCATCTGGATCTCACATCTGAGTCATCCTCCAACCTCTGGTTCTTTAAACCAGTGCCAGTGACCTGCTCTATTGTTTGTCTGCCTATCTGCTTGCCAGGCCTGCCTGCCAAGGGCATCTGGAAGTTATGCTTGGGAAGCTCTGTGGTGCATGCACCCACATTCCAGTAAAACCAGATGCCCACTCATTGGGAGGGCCCCACACATCCACTCCCTCGCCCCCACCACTGCTTTTGTTCTCCATGCCACCAGCTCTGCAGTGTGTCCACTTGGGCCTTGGTTACTCCTGTCACCTTGCTGCCATCACTGCTCCAGAACCATGCTCCTGTTTAGTGCCAGGACTTTGTATTTCTGTATGTTATCTGCCTTCAGGACCAACCACTGATCTTGGTTCATCTGGCCAAGACTTGGGACTCTCCTACCTCTACAATTAGGAGGCATTTTCCTTGACATAAACTTCTCTTTATCTATCTATCTATCTATCTATCTATCTATCTATCTATCTATCTATCTATATACATATGTAAGTTTCACTGGTTTTACTTCTCTAAAGAACCCAGTCTAAGACATTTGGTACCTCCTGGTGGTGGCTCTGCATTATATTGCAAAGTTGGTTTGAACCACAAGTTCAAACCCATTAGCCACTCTTTGGAAACCCTATAGAGAATTGCTATGAGTTGGAACTGACTCGGCAGCACTTAACAACAAGTGTTACTGAAGCTTATCAAGAGGCAGGGCATGGGGTCCTGCCAACACTCACTTAAGTTAAGTGCTATCTAGTCAATTCTGATTCACACTAACCTGTGATGGTTAGGGTTATGTGTCAGCTCCACTAGGTCAGGATTTCCAGAGATTTAGCATTTGAGATGTACTTATTCCCATGGTGATGAAACTTAATAAAGGCATATTTAACTCTACGATGAGCATCTCTGAGCAGCTAATCAATTGAAAGGATGCTTCCTTGGAGGTGGCCTGTTCCCAATATAATGGCTATGTGAGAGACACATTCTCTCTCTTCCACTGGACACCTAGGATTCTACAATTGTAAGATAATAAACTATGCATATATATCTTCCACTAGTTTTGTTTCTCTAGAAAACCCAGTCTATGACATGTGGTACTGAGAGAGTCGGGTTCTAGAATATCAAAATCATAAGAATGAGTTTTCTAAATTAGTTCTCAAGTCTGACTAATTTTTTTTTTTTAAGTTTTTCTTGTGAATTGATTGATAGTTTACATGGGAGATAGTTTTACACTCACTGTTTTATTGCAATGATTACAATCTCCTCTGTGCATCATCATTCAACAGTATTTGCTTCCATTCCTTTTTTTTGTTGTTGTTGTTGTTCTTTTTTTTTGGTGGGGAAACGTTGATGTACACATCAACACTCAGAAATATATAATCATTTAAGCAACCAAAGGGCACATTCTGCAAGCCTGCCTCCTGGCCACCAACATTCAGTCTTTCTCTTTATGTGAGTCTAGAGTCCTCAGCTGCTCTCTCTCTCCATGTCCTCATCTCTACCTCCATCTCTGCTGTCGCTGCCTCTCTGGATAGGTCATCTGACTAATTTTAAAGGCACTGATATAGGATGGAGACATGTCTGACCTCTACTTCATAGGAATCAACTTTGGGATGATTTTCAGTTTGGTCTTCTTTCCCTCTTGTGGAATTAGAGGC
>NW_006408740.1:4968731-4972042 GCF_000296735.1 Chrysochloris asiatica
TCAGCCAGAGTGCTCCTTGGAGGCCAGGATGGCCAAACTTCATCTCTCATACTTCGGACATATTGTCAGGAGGGACCAGTCGCTGGAGAAGAATATCATGTTTGGTAAGGTAGAGAGTCAGAGAAAAAGAGGAAGACCCCCAGCGAGATGGACTGGCAAGTTGGCAGCATCAATGGGCTCAAGCATGGCAACAATAGTGAAGTTGGACCAGGATTGGGTAGTGTTTCATTCTGCTGTGCATAAGGTCGCTATGAGTCAGTACCAACTTGATGGCACGTAACAACAACAACAGACATAATCCCTACTTGGTTTAAGTATTTGGTGCTATGAGTAGGGCTCATTGTAATGACTCCAGATCTATGAAATTATGAGGTTTTGTAAGAGAAAGACCAAAGTGGCATGTGGAGGGGAGAATTACAGCTTCTGGAATTGGTTGGAGCCCATGTCAGGTTGGTTAAAAAGGATGGGGGTGGAATGGGGTGGGGCTGGCCTGCTAGAATCCACCCTGTCAGAGGCCCAAGGTCATATACATGTGAATGGGGTTCATACAAGGTTGAAGAAAAGATTTAATTTGAGTGTCTTAAGAGGTTTATGTGTTTGACTACATTATGAGTATTGATTTGCCTGCTTATTATTGTAAAATAGATAAAATGTATGATAGAAATATTGGGAATTATGATTACAGAGAACTTGTAAGCCTGGCTTTAGCCTATATTTAATTAGAATTATTAAAAGGAGAGTTAGAATTTACCTAGAAAAGATAAGCTTTTGGTTTAAACTTTTGTAGAGTACTGGGCTTTAGGTGGACTGAGCCCCAAACCGAACCTTCAGAGTTGGCACATTTGCATTTGAAAAGACATACAGACCAACCCAGAACTGCTGGGAGAACAGGAGATTCAAGTACAGAAAAAAAGCAGATAGTTTGATGTTTTGAGTTTTGGAGCCATCAAGGCATGAAAAGTCAGCCCATCAGAGAAAGCCCTTTCAAGGACTGAAAGTTAAAGGGAACCAATGAGTAGTATATGGATCTGTGTGTGAGTGGAATTGGGGGAAATGCAGCAATAAATCCAAGGGCTGAGTTTGGAAATAATCTACTGGAACCCATTGACCTTGAGATGAGATAAGAAGTGAGACTATCTTTTCTGAAGTTTAGGGAGTTGTGTGAACTCCTGAACCCATGGGCACTGACCATGCCCATGGGGACTAGGGCTGAGAGTAAGTGGCCATCTGATATGAAGGGCAAGGAAGTATATGTGAACCCCCAAACATGCAGCTGGTATCCATTTAACCTAGCTTGGAAAGCTAAAGTTGAGATGACCAGAAACTTATCAAATGAAGATAAAGATGTCTGACACTTTGAGAAAATGTCAATTACTACATTTTAATGAACTGGACTTTTGCTTATGGATGAAGTTGTTCAAAATTCCAATCGGAATGGAAGATTGTTCAGATCAAGGAATATGTTTCTCTCCTCAGTGTACTGGGTTCATTTTGTTGTTGTTGTTAGGTGTCATTGAGTCGGTACAGACTCATAGCAACCCACCCTATGCACAACAGAACAAAACACTGCCTGTTCCTGGCCAACCAGATGGGTAATTTAGACATTGGTTATTAAAAATGGGGGGCTATAAAGGCATGAAGTGGCTGGTTCACAAACTTCCATGTATGTGTTTAGCTTTAGAATGAGGGGACAACAAAGAATCTCTACCGGCTAGCTTTCCTTTTTTCCAGATGGGTCTGGTGAAAGGGGGATGGGAGATGATGCTGATAGGATCTTATGATTTCCATTGTTAGCAATTGTTAGGATTAATTGTTATTTTCAAAACTGTAATTGTAGTAGATATATAACTAAAAGGAGGCTGTAATTCTCTTTCATTTCAGGAACAGAGGATCCCAGTACCATCATTAAGGATGAGCATGAGTGAAGCTTGTTAGCCCTGCCTGAAAAAGTAGTGACAGCACAGATGATGATAGAGGTGGTGGCATGAAAAGACAGAGCAGCTATGAACTCTAGGCCCATGGACTGAGTAAGGCTGTGTGCCTACAGGGAGGAGGCTGGCTTGTAGAATGCGCCGTTTGGACATTTAAATGAATATAAATATTTTTGTTTTGTATTGTATGTGTGCATCAAATATTTTTGTTTTTTTGACTGGTGACATTTAAGATGTAAATGGGGCCAATGGATTTTAGGTTGTACGTGTTTATTTACATCATATTAGGCACAAGTATGACTTTACAATTTTCCTTATTTAGAAATTATGTATATAGCTTGCAGATTGAGAGCTGACAATTATTTAGCTTAGATGAATGAATACATTCAGAGTTGCACTGATTTGTTGAAATATTTTAATTTGGTATTTTGTCAATTCATAAAGTATTGTTTCTCGTTAATGTCTTAGTGCAGCCTGGACTTCTTCAGAACTAACAAATAATTGATTATATGCTACCGCCTAGATTAATGTTTTATATATTTTATATTCTGTTCATTAATAGATGCTTGCAGCTGTTAATCCACATTTTAATGAGTTATGCCCCATCAGCAAGTGAATGTTCCAAAAGCTTTATTTCACCTGAGTCATCATGGTCAAAATTACATTGAGGAGGCAGCTCTTCCCCAGTCATAGTTTGAATGCCTTCCAACTCCATATATATATTCCAGATGTGGCACTATGGGATAAGCACTGGACCACAAGACCACAACATCAGTTTAAACCACAAGGTCAGTCATTCAAACTCACCAGCTATTCCACAAAACAACAACAACAACTGTACAGAGTTGCTATCAGTTGCTATGAGTCAAAACTGACTCATAGGCACTTAATAACAACATCTTATGAGGTCCAGGTGTATAGTCATCTTTTATGTTGTTTAAAAAAGTTTTTGCAATGAATAAGTCATTGGGTTTTCAAACCTGTATCATGCAATCCCCAGCATAGTTTCTATCACTAAGGCCATATTTTCTAATAAATTTATCCTTCCTCTTTGCTTCCAACCTTTGCATTCCAATCAGCAGTAATTACTAATACAGCTTGATTGCATGTCTGTTCAATTTAAGGTTGAAGAATTTGGCAGAATTCTTCAATTTTATCATCACTGGCTTTAGTGGTTTGTGAATAAATTTAAATAACAGTTCTTTGGAGAACCACATGATCATATCAATTGATGCAGAAAAGGCATTTGACAAAATCCAACATCCATTCCCAATAAAAACACTCAACAAAATAGGAATTGAAGGGAAATTCCTCAACATAATTAAGAACATATATACAAAACCAACAGCCTACATTACTCTCAATGGAGAGAAATGAAAG
>NW_006408740.1:4975846-4977605 GCF_000296735.1 Chrysochloris asiatica
AAGAATATTATACAAGAAGAGAGAAAAAGGTAATTAAGAAGACAAGAAAGAAGGGAAAGTCCAAAACAATGTCAGACTTTGAAACTTGGTCTCCAGGAGAAATGTGGAAATATAAGAACTGAAAATTTCAAAGGACAGATTGAGAAGAAAAAGTCAAGTATTGTAATGAAATGTGCAATGATCTGGACTTAGAAAACCAAAGGGGAAGAAAGAATTCAGAAAATACCCTTTTTCAATAACATAAATGCTGAATATACATGTGGATTTCATCCAATGGAATGAATACACAGGACTCATTTGACTGCATCTATGGGAAGAGACAATGGAGAAGCTCAACATTATCAACCAAAACAAGGCCCAGATCAGACCATCAATTACTTATATAAAAGTTCAAGTAGAAGATGAAGAAAATTAAAACAAGTCCATGAGACCTTGAACACATGCCACTTGAATATAGAGACCATCACAAGAACAGATTTGCTACATTAGACACTAATGATTGAAAAACAGAAGAGTTGTGGGACCACATCAAAAATCTCATAGATAAAGAAAGCAAAAGGTTATTAAAAAGACAGGAAAGAAGTGGAATGTGGGACTCTATCCAGAGAAGCAGCAACACCAGAGATGGAGGCAGAAATGGGGACATGGAGAGATAGAGCAGCTGAGGATTCTAGACTCATGGAAAGAGAAAGACTGTGTGCTTATGGCCAGGTGGCTAGCTTGGAGAATGTGACCTTTTGTTGTTTACATGATTATATACTCCTGAGTGTTTTTGTGTATATATATATAATCCCCACAAAATAGAGGGTATAGAAGAAAATACTGTTGAATGATGATGCACAGAGGGGATTTATAATCAATGAAATGATGAGTGTAAAACTGATATTCTCCCATGTAAACTATCACGCAATTCACAATAAAAACTTAAAAAGAAAAAAAGGACAGGAAAGAAAGAAAAGATAAAATGGATGTCACAAGAGATTCTTGTTCTTGAGGGTAGAGAAGCTTAAGCAACCAGAAGAAATGAAGTAAAAGAGCTGAACAGAAACTTTCAAATGCAAGCTCAAGAACACAAACTCAAGTATTATAATGAAATGTTAGAAAATCAAATGGGAATAATGCACTCAACATTTCTCAAGTTGAAAGAACTGAAGAAAAAATTAAACCTTGAGTTGCAATATTGAAGAATTCTGTGGACAAGGTATTGAATGATGCAGAGATCATCAAAAGAAAATGGAAGGAAAATACAAAGTCACTATACCAAAACTAATTGGTTGATACTCAGTCACTTCAACAGGTAGAATACGATAAAACAAATAAACAAACAAAAAAAAAAACCCACAGATGCTATTGAAGGAGGAAGTCCAAGCTGTACTGAAGTCATTGGTGAAAAACAAGATTCCAGGAATTGGTGGAATACAAATTGAAATATTTCAAACTATTGATGCAGTACCTGAGATACTCATTTATATATGCCAAGAAATTTGGAAGAGAGCTACCTGGTCAGCCAAATGGAAGCTATCCCTATTTGTGCCCATTCCAAAGAAAGGTGATCCAACAGAATATAAAAATTATTGAACAATATCATGAATGTGTCATAAAAGTAAAGTTTCTCTGAAGATCATTAAAAAATGTTTGCAGCAGTACATTGATAGAGATCTGCCAGGAATTCAAGTCAGATTCAGCATAGGATATGGAACAAGCTATATCATTGCTGAAGTCAGATGGTCTTTGCTGAAAGCATGGAATACCAGAAATA
>NW_006408740.1:4977895-4979677 GCF_000296735.1 Chrysochloris asiatica
CATCAGGATTAGATAAAGACATATTAAAAACCAGCAATATTCAGATTACACAAAATTGTTTTCTGGAAGGTGAGAGAACTTGAAATATTTACCAATGAAGATCATAGCCTACAGTATGGATTTTGCATCAATATAAAGTAAACAATAATCCTTGCAACTGGACAAATAAATAATATCATGTTAAACAGAGATAAAAGTTGTTAAATACTTCATTTCTTTTTGAATTTACAATTGATGTTTATGGAAGCAGAGACCAAGAAATCAAACGATGGACTGAATTTGGCAAATCTGCTGCCAAAGACTTCTTTAAAGTGTTAAAGAACAAACATATCACTTTGAAGGCTTAGGTTTGCCTGATCAAATTTTCAATTGACTCATATGCCTGTGCAAGTTCGACAGTGTATTAGGAAGATTGTACAACAATCGATGAATTTGAATTATGTTGTTGAGAAAAAATGATGACAGTACCATGGACTGCCAGAAGAAAGAACACATCTGTCTTAATAAAAGTATAGCTAGAATGCTCCTTATAAGAGAGGATGGTGAGGTTTTCTCTCTAGTTCTTTGAACATATTGTCCAGAGGAATCAATTCCTGAAGAACGAAATCATGCTTGGTAAAGTTGAGGGTCTGCAAAAAAGAGGAAGACCTCTAGCAATATGGATTGACGCAGTAGCAGCAAGAATGGGCTCAAACATAACAATTGTGAGGATGGCGTAAGACTGGGCACTGTTTCCTTCTGTTATGCATAGGGTCACTATGAGTTGGAACTGACTTGATGACACCTCACAACAACTACTTATACAATTAAAAAAAAAAGTCATGAAAATGTTAATATTATTTGAAGATGATCAGGGAGGGTAAACAGCTACGTAGAGGGTTGTTGCTATTAAGTGCCATTGAATCAATTCTGACTCATAACTACCCTGTATAGCATTTCCAAGGAGCAGCTTGTGGGTTTGAATCACCAACCTTGTGGTTTGCTGTCCAGTGATTATCCTACAGTGCCACACAAATTAACTTGGGTGAAGGAAAAGGCAATGTATGATAATGAAGAGGTCAGCACAAAATGATCAAGGCAAAGGAAAATACTAGGAGGAGGCCAAGAGGTAAAGGCAACACAGGTAAATACTATTATATATTCAATCCTGCAATCACAATGATAATAATCTGAGTGAGAACATAGATAGACATGCAGGTGAACATATGTGGGAAGGCAAATGGGTCGATACCCACAAACATATATATAAGATCAACAGAGGATATTTATGTATATATATTTTTTTTATATGCTATAAATATGTTCATGTATAAAGTAGAGAATACAGAGGACACAGTTATGTAAAATTTCTTATGATTTGTTGTTAGGTACAGTTGAGATGGTTCCAACTCATAGGGGCCCTATGTATAATAGAATGAAACACTGTCCGATCTTGTACCATCCTCACAATTGTTGTTACGCTTGAGCCCATTGCTGCTGCCACTGTGCCAATCCATCTCATTGGAGTTCTTCCTCTTTTTCATTTACCCTCCACTTTAGAAAGCATTATGGCCTTCTTCAGGGATTGGCCCCATCTGATAGCATGTTTGAAGTATGAGAGACAAAGTGTCACCATTCGTGCTTCTAAAAAGCATTCTGGCTGTACTTCTTCCAACACAGATTTATTTGTTCTTCTGGCAATTCGAATTACTTTTAGTATTCTTCTCCAACCACATAACTCAAATACATCTATTCTTCTATGGCATATGAGGCTATCGAAAACATTTTGGCTTGGGTCAGGCA
>NW_006408740.1:5000464-5001161 GCF_000296735.1 Chrysochloris asiatica
GCCAACCTTGTGGTTCAAACTGACCTTGAGGTCAAGTGTGTATCCTATAGTGCTACACCAGGACTCCAAAAAAAGCTCCATATAATCAGCCAAAACAAGGTCAGGTGCAAACTGTATAATAGACCATCAATTGCTTATATGCAAGTTAAGGTTGAAGTTGAAGATAATTAGAACAAGTCCATGAGAGCCAAAATATGACTTTGAACATATCTCACCTGAATTTAGAGGTCATTTCAAGAAAATATTTCCTACATTAGATACTAATGACCAAAGACCAGAAGAGTCATTGGATGATATCAAGAACACCATACAAGAAGAAACAAAAAATCATTAAGAAGGCAAGAAAGAAGAACAAGACTAAAATGGATATCAGAAGAGACTCCGAAACTTGCTCTACTGCATAGAAATGCTAAAGCAAATGGAAGAAAGAAGATGGAAGGAATACACAGAGTCACTGTACCAAAAAGAAATGGTCAATGTAAATCATTTCAAGAGGTAATAATATGATCACGAGCCGATGGTAGAAGTCTAAGGTGCATTGTAGACAATGGAAAAGAGCAATGCTCTGGGAATTGATAGAATACAAATTGAAATCTTTCAACAAATTTATGCAGTACTGGAGATATATGCAGCACTCACACATCTATGCCAAGAAATTTTGAGGACCATTACCTTGCCAACTGATTGAAAACATCCA
>NW_006408740.1:5003286-5004201 GCF_000296735.1 Chrysochloris asiatica
CTGGCCCATTTAGCCCATGCAAATTTAACTGTGTTTCCTATCTACCTTGTTCTTCCTCTCCACTTCCCTTTCTTTTGTATTACTCTCCCTTTTCTTTTAAATTGCCCTCCCCAGCCTCAAGCTATGACTTGTATTCTATGCTCCCCTCGCTCCCACCCCTGTTAACCAACAAATAAGTTTTTTCTCTCTTAGTAAGGGAATGTTTTTTTAAGCTCTTACAATAATGGTCTTATTAAATATTTGTCTTTTTGTGACTGACTAATTTCACTCAGCATAATATCCTCAAGTTTCATTCACATTATGTGGTGGTTTGCAGCTTCATTGCTATTCTTCAAGGTAGCATAGTATTCCAGTTTTGTGTATACCAAAGTTTGTTTATCCATTCTTCCATTAATGGGGACTTAGGCTGTCTCCATGTTTTTGCTATTGTGAATAGAGCAGTGATAAACATTGGTATGCACATATGTACTCGTGTTCTGGATATAATTTCTTGTGGATATAAAGGCTTTTGATTATGTGGATCATGACAAGCTATGGACAACATTGTGAAGTATGAGTATTCCTGAACACTTCATTGTGTTCATGAGGAATCTGTACATGGACCAAGAGGCAGTTGTTCAAACAGAACATAGGAACACTAAATGGTTTAAAATTAAGAAGGTATATGACAGGGTTGTATTCTTTCACCATACTTATTCAACCTGTATGCTAAGCAAATAACATGAGAAGCTGGGTTCTATGAAGAAAAATGTGGCATCAAGATTGGAGGAAGACTCATTAACAACCTGCGATATGCACATAATACAACCTTGCTTGCTCAAAATGAAGAGGACCCAAAATATTTACTGATGAAGATCAAAGAGCACAGCCTTTGATATGGATTGCATTCCAATGTAAAGAAAACAAAAATCCTCA
>NW_006408740.1:5006207-5011375 GCF_000296735.1 Chrysochloris asiatica
TATTGTAAAGGCTATAAAGATTTGCAGCACATGAGAAGATGCCTTCTGCTCCTTCACACTGCATACAAATTATGTGAATTATGTTGCGTATCTCTTGGTCCACTGTCTGGTATCCTGTTATGCTCTGTTCTGTTGGTCAAATACTAAGTGGCTATGCTTCCAACCAGAGGATCTGCAGGATTGTAATCTGTCAAAAGTGAACAAATAGCAAAACCTTTGAAATAGTCAAAGCAGGACTCCAGTCATCTTTAAGGATGTCCAGACAGATGACTCCCTGACTGTTGATATTGCAGTGATAAATTCTGGTGTGGAAAATAACCTTTGGTGGCTTAAATGGATTATCTGATGAAAATGTGATATCTAGAAAAAACACACCACCTTCATATACAGAACCTGGTGGACCAAGTATAGTCGATTTCCATTCGTATATGTTGTCTCCTTTAGGCCCAGCACTGCAGTTAGGAGGAGGATCAAGGGTGGTTTCTGCTAGTTCCTTCTGAAATTTTTTTAGCACTAGTGGATAACCTAGCAGTGGTTTTGCTAGATAGTTTGGTGTTTTTCTTCCGCAGGGTGGCTGAAGGTTTTCTTTCTTCTTGTTCTTCAGGCTCTGGAGTGGCTGGATCTCACTGGCCTGCATCTGAACTCCCACTGCTGGTGCTGGGGCTCTCATCATCTGACCTCTGCCTATCGCTGGACATCTTGGTGAAGTTATTTATTGGGAAACTCGGCCGCCTGCCCTGCCCGCACGCATGCCACTAAAGTGTGGGTGAGGGAGATAGCAAAAAATTCTTCTTTAAGGAAATGGGGGCAGTTGGGGTGGGGTGGGGCGGGGCGCTAGAAAAAATAAGCTGAGGAGGATCTGGCCGGGATTGTGGAACATTGAAAGTGGAAAGGGGTTGTGCATTGCTGGGCTCTAGCCTGAGGGTGGCTCCGCCCAGTGCCTTGGGGGGGTGGGGAGAAGGAGGGGAGAAGGAGGAGCTCAGCTGAGAGAGAGCACGAGCTCCCAGCAAGGTGGAGGGGACACGGGAGACCCCTGCACGCTGTGGCCTCCCACCGCCACCACCCGGCTCTGCTCTTCCCGACGGTGCAGTCAGCAAGACTCTATTTAATCTCTTTTTAATCTGTTTTTGTCTTTGTGTGTAAGGCATGTCTCTTGCAGACAACTTATTGAAGGATCTTTTTCTTCTCCATGCTGCCACTCTCTGTCTCTTGACTGGTGCATTTAATTTATTGACGATCAGTGCAATTATCAATATGTACAAATCAATTGCTGTCATTATGTTCATTTTTTGTGGCGTTGGTTTCTTTGTTTTGGATGCCTTCCTTTGCTGAGTTAATTTTTATTTATTTATTTTTGTACTCTTTCATATTAGTTTCATCATAGTTTTAATATTTCCTTCTTTTGGGGGGGATTTTCTTTTTCTTAATATGTTGTGAAATATTAATTTTATTTGAGGTCACCCTATATTCTATTTTTTTCCTAAATGTAAAATAGTTTATTTTATCCTGCAATTTACCTGACCTCCTCACCACCTGGATCTGTTTCTATATTTTTTCCTTCTCTCATATTGTAATTTTTCAGATCGTAGAGTGACCTCTCAGGTCCTCTGAATTTGTGCTTGTAGTTTTTGCTCTGCTCAGGACTCTTGTCGACTGAGTTCTGGGTATTGTTGCCACATTTGCCAATCTCTGATTGTTGTCTGTTCTTATTGGTTTTCTGTCCAAAGAACTCCCTTTAGGATGTTTTGAAGAGCTGTGTTGGCTTTGACAAAGTCCCTTAGCTTCTGTTTATCCTGGAATGTTTTGATTGCACCTTTGTATTTGAGTAAGAGCTTTGCTAGGTAGACGATTCTTGGTTGGCATTTTCTTTTTCTTTCAGGGTTTTATATATGTCTCCCCTTTGTTGCCTTCTTGCCTGCATGGTTTCTGCTAAGAGATCAGAACTTAATCTGGTTTTTTATACCTTCTTAAGTAGCACTTCTCTTTACCTTAGCTGCTTTTAGGATTATCTCCTTGTCTTTCATTTTGGAGAACTTGGTGATTTTCTTTGGGGATCTGTCCTTCCTGGGGTTTGTTCAGCTTCTTGAATGTTTATCTTCTCATCTTTCAGGATGTTAGGAAACTTTCTTTCTAAAACTCTTCAATTATCTCCTCTGTGCTCTTCTGGGATCCGTGGTGTTCTGGGAATCTGATAACTCTCAGATTATTCCTCTTCATGTTGTCCCACATAAATCTTAGACTCACTTCAGATTCTTGTATTCTTTTTTTCTGCTTGCTTTTCTATTTTAGCAGTATTGAAAGATTTGTCTTCAGGCTTGCTGGTTCTGGCTTCCATCTCTTCAATTCTACTCCTTTGCCCTTTGCCCTTTCAGTTATTGTCCGTTTCTGATATTTTATTATTAATCATTTAAAAACCCTTTTTTTTTTTTTTTTGCATGTTTTGATTTCTTCCCAATGCTATTTCTATCTTATTTGATTTTTCCTGTAGTGCTTTCCATACTTCTTCCTTATTTTTCTCAACTCCACTGTGGAGTGTTTGGATGCACTTCCATATCATTTCTCTGAATTCCTGTTCAGGCAGTTCTAAATCCTGCTCTCCTCCACTGGGAATTCTAGGTCTACCTCTAGCTCATTTGATTCAACATCTCTATCTTGTTTCTTTACATGAGCTGAGTTCTTTGACTGTTTTTTGGGAATTTAAAATAATTAGATGTATTTTCAATAGATGGATGAATGTATGTTGCTGTATTATTAATCTTTCTAAGTGCCTCTTGGTAGATGTGATCAGGAGATAGACTTCCCTTTTCACTTCTCTTATTACTCAACTGAGAGTAATTTTAGCAAGTGTTAGCTATGCATGTAGTATATATCAGCTGGTATTGGCTCTTGCCTGGGATTTTTGTAGTGTGTGATTATAGCTTGGCTATATGTCCACAATTGCTATCTCTTCTTGGGTAGCATAGGAAGAGAAAGAGCCCACTCTAAGGTAAAAGGGAACTGACTCTCCCCTCCCAAAACACCTATAGGAAAATAGTCCAGGTTTTTCTTCTAGTGGGAGACTCTTCACAGATTTTTCTCCTAGTGAGAGACAGTTCACAGATGAGCAGACTCATGCACATGTGTAGTAGAATCCTCTGGGGTTTGGTGAGTTTTCAGCTTGCTCAGGCACTCCCTCTAGTCACCAGAGTGGAGGTGCACAGACAGAAAAAGGGAAATGGGTGGATGAATGATTGTTCGCACCTTTATCTCTTAAGATCGGTCAGATTTCTGTGATGGGATTTCTGTCCTGATGCCATATTTAGTATGACCTTCTCAAGATGGCTGTGCCGTTCTCAGGGTGACTACACCCTTCTTAAGGTGGCTGCACCCTTCTCAAGGTGACCGTGCCCTTCTCAAGATGGCTGGGCTAGGCATCTGCCTGCAGCTGCCACTCAGCAAACACAGTTTTTCTTGCTTCTGATATGAATGCTACTAACAGTAAGCCTTCAACACTTATGAATATTCCTTTATATGTAATTCAGAGTTCTGGTACCATCCCCTGTACCTGCTTTGTTGGGTGATATGTGCTATTGCCTTCTTTCTGTGTGTCTGGGTGCAGACACTGGGTACACACACCCACAGTGTGTACAGCTTTCATTATCACAGCAGCACACAAACCAGTACAGTATGACAGAATAACTAATGCATTATAGAAGAAACCACTAAAGTATTCTAAAGATGTAAACACAGACTCTTCTTATAATTTTGAGAACATATGCAAATGGAGGTGTGGTGATAATTACTCTAATTTTGAGTGTTTCTATAAGTAGTTTTTATTAAAGTTCAAGTCATAGAGCAAATTAAAGACTCTTTCCTAAAACTACATTCCTTTCTCATTGTTTCCTTGTATCAGTTAGGCTTTCAACAGAAAGGAGAAGGATTGCTTATATTGAATAATCTGAGTAAAGTTTAGTAGAGACACTACTTATGAAAATGTGTGCAGAATATGGGGAAAGTACAAGAAGTAGTACAATACTTTCAGTTGAATAAGATGCCTGATGGGCAGAAGAAGCAAAAATGGTTTCTGGAACCTAGAGAAAGAGAGTTGTATAGATAATGGTAGAACCCTATCTTCACCTTTGGCACAAGATTAAAAAGGAGTCATTAATTTAACCTCACTTTCCTCTCCTGTAGTAATCCCAATTAATCAAATATAAAAGGAAATTAAAGGTCAGAATTTGATGCAAGGAGCATAGTTTAGATCCACAGGGCACAGATTCATATGGGGGAGGGTACATAGAGTACATAGAGAGGAAAACCAAAAATATATACCACATACAGTCTTATACTTCACATAATGTTCTGGATATGGGATTACTAACCTTGAAAGTGGTGTGGTAGAGATATTTGCAACTCCTCAAATATCCATATTCTCTCTCCCCTTCTGCTTGATGAAGGCCTGCAATTAATCCTTACCAATGGGTTATACATGAAAAGGGAACATATTCCTTCTGTGTTAAAGCAATGGCACTAGGCTTTCTTCTTACCTTGCTGTAGCAACCTGGAAGTTATGAATGTTGTGATGTTGGAGAGGTAGTTATTGTTAAGTGCCATTATGTCGGCACTGATTCATTACAACCTTATGCACAACAGACTGAAACATTGCCCAGTCCTGCACCAATCTCACAATCATTGCTCTGCTTAAGCCCATTGCACCTATCACTGTGTCAATCCACCTCAATGGGATCTTTCTCTTTTTCACTGACCCACCACTTTAGCAAGCATGATATCCTTCCCCAGGAACTAGTCCCTCCTGATTTTGTTGTTGTTTTGTTGATACATGCCATTGAGTCAGTTCCGACGCATAGCTACCTTGTATAGTGTTTCCAAGGTGTAACTGATGAGCTTAAACTACCAAACTTGCAGTTCAGGCCAGCTTTGCAGTACAGCACATTAACCCACAGTGCCACACTAGGTCACTTGTAATAATATGTTCAAAATATAAGAGACAAAGTATGGCCATCCTGACTTTTAAAGATCACTCTGGCTGTATTTTTTCTAAGAGATTTGTTTGTTCTGTTGGCAATCCAAAGTACTTTAAACATTGTCCTCAAATACCATAACTCAAATGCATCAATTCTTCTATTGGCATCTTTATTCATTGTCCAACTTTCACATGCATTTGAGTT
>NW_006408740.1:5012890-5014365 GCF_000296735.1 Chrysochloris asiatica
GCCTTTATAGGACCCCCCCATTTTGGGTAGCCAGTGTCTAAGTTGCCCATCCCTGTCAACCCTGTGTACTGAGGGGGTAGGAGTGATCCTCGCTGTAAAAATTTGTTCCCTTTTTTGAGCTACTACATCCATAAGTATAGGTAAAGTTCATCAAATTGTAGCAGACTATTCCCCCCACCCCCAACACACACACACTTCTTTCTTCTTCGAGTCGAGTTCTGATCATCCAGCCATCGAAACCAGGTCAAGTGGGTACTATCTGCAAGTATGGGTGTTCTTGTGCATCTCCCCTTACTTCATATCAGCTGGACACTTCACTCTCCACTCTAGTCTTCAGTGGCCATGTCACTGCCTCTGGGCCCAGGAGTCCCCAGGTCTTGCCATATTGCTGGCTATCCAGGTCTCCACCCAGGTTCACAGGAGTCTATTGAATATAGTTGGGCTTAGCTTGCAACTTCATTGCTGTTTTTCCCCTTCTTCCCCTTATCAGTGACTAATGTGGTCACCATCTGGACCACATGCCTGCTCATGTATTCCCCTTGAGTCTCAGTCTTGGAAGGGTGTTTGCTCTGAAGGGTTCCAACCACTTGCCTTGATGGCTCCCAGGTGAACAGCTTACTTGTTCTTGTAGTAATCAATCAGACTGCCATTATTATTTTGGATATTTCCTGCCAGTCTTTCTGTCATGAAGTATCTTCTGTTCTTCTAGCCACTCCAGGCTGGTCTATTCGACCTTTCCAGTGGAAATTTCCTACCTCAGTCAGTTCTGGATGGGGTTCTGGATTTCATCTATGGTCATGTGCAATGTAAAGGCTCCACAGAAGCCTTTTTCACTGGCAACCTCTAGCCCTCTTTAAGGTATTCCAATCAGTTATCGGCTGAAGACGGACTTACAAGCTTTCTGTAGTGATTATTCTGGTTATTCCTTTAAACCCACCTCAAATGTGTCATTTACAATGGTAGGCAAGGGAAACCAAGGTTCAAAAGATAGCCAAGCATCTTGACATTATTCCCCTCTTTTAGCCTTTCAAACCATGCCTCAATCCCAGTATCCTGGAGCCCTGTTGTTCCAAGGTTGTACATACATCATCATTTACCTCTTTCCCACTAAGCCCATTTGAACCTGCCTAACTGTTTTCCCACCAGCCTTGTTCTTCCATTCCCCTCCCTTTTCTTGTGTATCGCCCTCTGCCCCGCCACCGCACCCAAGATATCCTGTGTCTATTAATTACCCTATGCTCTATCTTCCCCTCCCTCCACTCCTCTCATCTCATACAGGCTGGTGATCGACAAATATATGTATAATATTTTTTCCCCTTTTAGTGTGGGTTCTATTTCTTACTCTTTTACAATAATGGTCCTGTGCAGTATTTGTCCTATTGTGACAAGGAAATGGTTACTGTTCAATGGTTTCAAGAGGTAGCATATGATCAAAAGCCAATGATACTGAAGGAGGAAGTCCAAGGTGCATTGAA
>NW_006408740.1:5016879-5018082 GCF_000296735.1 Chrysochloris asiatica
GTTAATGTGTTAATTTTGGTTCTTTCTTCTTTTTGGATGTGTGTATTTATTGCAATAAATTGTCCTCTCAGCACCACTTTCACCATGTCTGAAAGATTTTGGTATGTTGTGTTTTCAATCTCATTTGTTTCTAGGAACTTTATGAATTCACATTTAATTTTCTTCTTTTATCCAGTTGCTTTTCAGCAGTGTGTTGTTCACTTTCCATGTATTTGACTTTATTTCCTTAGGCTTCTTGTTGTTTTATAGCATTGTGGTCAGAGAAGATGCTTTGTAGTATTTTGATGTTTGTAAATTTATGGAGGCTTGCTTTGTGATCTAACACATGGTCAATTCTGGAGAATGTTCCATGTGCAGTGGAGAAGAAAGTATTTTGTGCTATTGTTGGGTTGAATGCTCTGTACATGTCCATGAGGTCAAGTTGGTTAATTGTGTTGTTTAGTTCCTCTGTAACTTTGTCGAGTTTCTTTCTGGTTTTCTGTTCCTTTTTGAAAATGACTTTTAAATCTCCCACTATAATTGTAGATTTATCTATTTCTTACTTCAATTTTAGTAAGGTTTGCTTCATATACTTGGTGCTTTTTCATTGGGAGCATAGATATTTATTATGGTTATGTCATCTTGCTCAATTGACTCTTTGATCATGAGATACTGTCCTTTATCTCTTATGCTGATTTTTGTCTTAAAGTTTACTTTATCAGAGATTAGAATTGCCACGCCTGTTTGTTTAGTGTTGCAGTTACCTTGGTGTATGTTTTTCCATCCTTTAACTTTTAGTCTGTTTTTGTCTTTGTGTGTAACGTGTGTCTCTTGCAGGCAGCATATTGAAGGGTCTTGTTTTCTTATCCAATCTACCACTCTCTGTCTCTTCACTGGTGCATTCAATCGATTGACATTCAATGTAATTATCAATAGGTATGAATTAATTGCTGCCATTATAATAATGTTTTGGTTGTGCTACTCATTTTTTTGTTCTACATGCCTTCTTGGGCTGAGATTGTGATTTTTGTGCTATTTCTTATCAGTTTCTTCTTAGTTTTCATGTTTGCTTGGTCTGCTTGGAAGTTCATTTTCGTGGTAAGTTGTGAAGTACTAACTTTCTTTGGTGGTACCTTATAGCCTATTAACTTTTCTCTCCATTTAAGAGAATCTATTGTATCCTGTAATCTACCTGATGTCCTCACCACCTGTATCTCTGTTCCT
>NW_006408740.1:5018966-5038267 GCF_000296735.1 Chrysochloris asiatica
CTGTATCAATCTTGTTTGATTGCTCTTGTAGTACTTTCCTGACTTCTCCCTTGTTTTCTTCTACCCCTTTTTGGAGCATTTGAATTTCTTTCCCTGTCATTCTTCTGAATTCCTTCTCAGGAAAATCCAAAACGTGCTCTTTCTCTGGGAACCCTTTGTCTATCTCCAGCTCATTTTTCTCAGTTACTCTTTTCTGTTTTTTGACATTTTTTGAGATCTTTTTTGTTTTTTGTTTGTCATTTCCATTGGTTATGTAGGATTTTTAATGCTTAAATGGATGTTTGTTGTTGTGTTATTAAGCTTACTGGGTATCTCCTGGTGGATATGACCAGGAGTTAGGCTTCCCTTTTCTCATGTAATACTTAGCAGCTGCTATTGGATCTGGTGGAATATTATGGGATATACTTGTAGCGTGGCTATATGACCACGATTGCTGACTCTTCTTGGGTAACATAGGGAGAAAAAGCTCCCACCTCCGGAAAAATGTGCGATCAAATGGAGCAAAAGCAGAAGCAATATAAAAGCAGAGACAAAAACCACCACTTTGAAACAAAAGTAAAACTGGCCGACTGTCCAGTCACCTTGCTACACAGCCAGTGTATGTGCACCAGAGAAGCCTCCAGCAGTGGGTGGTGGTGTCTGCTTGCTCAGGCCCTTCCTCTAATCACCACTGTAGAGGTGCACAGATAGATATTAGAAGTTAATTGGAGAAAGATTGTCTACTATTTCTGTCTCTGAAAGTCAGTTAGGTACCTGTGTGTGCACAACATAATTCTCGAGATAGTTGCGTCCTTTTATTTTGGGGTTTTCAGATTTTTCATATGGTTTGTCTGTCAGGCCTGATGGGCCTGCTTTTTTCTTGCTAGATAGACTGAAATAAGGGTCCTGCACAAGTTAATTTTAGGGCTGTGACTCGTAGGCTGACTTCATAAGCAGCCACCAAGATCCTTCTCTCTGTGCTATGGGAAAACCATGAGCTCAGTATTGGACTTTTTTTTTTTGGTGGGAGGAGGTATGCACCCACCCACCTGAAGGCTTCTGGGCTGGGCAATGAAGACACGACAGGGAAGAGGAGGGAAAAAATGTAGAATCCCCTTCACCTCCTTTTGCAAATGTCACTACACTGCTTTTAGTGCCAGTTCCCTGTGCCATTCTGTCTATAGCCCCATCCTGTGAACTCTGCCTGGGTGGGGTGGCTGTGGAGGGATTCCTGCCTTGAACGATTCCTAACTCACAGTATTTTCCTTTATATCATGATTTTTCCACTTGTGCATGTGGGAAACTGACACCTGTACCTTATGCTAGATCCAGAGCTCTGGTGTTGTTCTATGAACGCAGCTTCTCTAAGTTTTCAATCCCTCCCCCATGGAGCCTTTCCTACCTGGCTGTCTCTGCTGCCCACCAAAACTGGAGCTTGCCTTTCAAATTTCTTGGCATACATGAGTGAATGCCAACAGTGCTACATCAGTTTGTTGAAATATTTCAATTTGTATTCCATAAATTCCTGGAACTTTGTTCTTTGACAACATACTGCTGGCTGTGTAACTTTTTGTATGTTACTTAATTGAAGCTTTTATATTTGAAATGATAATATTTTGCAAGGATATTGTTAGTTTAAAGCATTAAAAAATAGCATATTATATAGGGGTGGTGTTGGTTATATGCCACAGAGTTGGTTTCCACTCATAGTGACCCTGTATAGGGTTTCCAAGGCTGTAAATCTTTATGGAGCAGAATACCTCATCTTTCTCTTGCAGAGTGGCTGGTAGTTTCTAATTGCTGGCCGTGTGGTTAGCAGCCCCATTTGTAATCCACTTATGCTACCAAGGCTACTTAGCACAGTATATTGTTGTTGTTAAGTGCCGTCGAGTTGATTCCGACCCATAGCGACCCTGTATAGAGTTTCCAAGGAGTAGCTGGTGAGCTTGAACTGCTGACCTTGCAGTTCAAAAGCACAATATATAGTAAGACCTAGCGTAGTGGTTACGAATCGGGCTGCGAGCCGCAAGGTCAACAGTTTGAAACTACCAGTGGGTCCGCGGGAGAAAGATGAGGCGGTCTGCTCCCGTAAAGATTTACAGCCTCGGAAACCCTGTGTAGGGTCGCTATGAGTCGGAAGTGACTCCACGGCACATAACAACAACAACAAATGACTGACAATCATAATGTTCAGTGTGTGAGAAGTTGGCTAAGTCTGTTGTTGACAGTATTTGGGTTGTTGTTAAGTGCCATTGAGTTGGTTCCAACCCATAGTGACCCTGTATATGGTTTCTGAGGAGTAGCTGGTGAGCTTGAACTGCTGATCTTGTTCAAACTAACTTTCCAGTCCAGTGCATTAACCTATAGAGCCACACCAGGACTCCATATTTGGGTTAACTAGAATATAATCTTGTCTTTACCCTATGGTTGGTTATATTGTGTAGATAGGGTTCTTACAAATCCCTTTGAGGTTATTGTGAAGATCAAAGTAGATACACATATTTTTAGAGTATTCCATGTAAAGTAATATTTAATGAGAATGTAGAATATTGATTTTTAATGGGGGTAACAAAACCTTTGCCATTTTAACATGCTTTAAATGTACAGTTTAGTGGCATTGATTAGGTTGTGCAACCAATACCATTTCAATTTTTTTCTTCAGTTTTATGGCATGTTTAGTGCCCCTAGAACAATGACTCCTTCTCCCCCCCTGTACCTGGTAATCACCAATAAACTTTTACCTCTTTATTTTTGCCTATCCCAGATATTTCTTTTAAATGTGCTAATACAATATTTATCTTCTTTATACTGAATTATATCACTCAGCATAATGTTTTTGAAGTTCATTCATGTTGTAACATGTATCAGGACTTCATTTTTCTTTATAAATGAATAATATTCTGTTTTAGGCATATTCTATACTTTGTTTATCTATTCTTCTATTGATGGACTTCAAAGTTATTTCCATCTATTTGAGTTTCTACTTTCAGTTATTTTGGGTATATGGTTAGAAGTGGAATTCCTGAATCTTACAGTAGTTCTATGTTTAATTTTGGGGAAACTGTCTAACAGAGTGAAACATTTACAATTGTACCAGCAAATAATGAGAACTCCAATTTCTCAACCAGTTCCTTCCCAATACCTGTTGTATTCTGTTTATGTATTTGTTTTAGGTGGAGGGTAATAGAGTAGACATTGGCCCAAGAGTAAAAAATACAATTCCTGATCTTCTCACAGATCATTTTTAGACAAGTAACTATTGTTAAATCATTTATATTTACTGTTTTTTATTATCCTCATTACTAAAATCAAAATAGGCCTATCTACCTTGCCTACAACCAGAAGTTTTTGTTGTTGTTGTTGTTGTTTTGTTTTTTATTTTTCTTGAGTCTCAAAGAATATTAAAGGACATCAAAAATTAGTTGTTGGTTATATGAGGGGGCTTCAAAAAGTTCTTGGAAAACTGGAATTGGAAGGTAATAGAACTTTTTAAAAAGCTTTTTGAAGACCCCTTTATTTCCATATGTAGCACAGAGCCTTAGACTAATTGCTTGCTGAATGAATATGGTGGTTGAATAAATAAAAGTCAAAAGGAAGTGGAAAAGAGATTGAATTACAATAATTTTCATATGAAAATGGAGAGCCAAACAGTAAAATCCACTGGCCTAAGCCATTGGACTCTTATTGGCATGATAGAATTTAGTGACTTACAGTCAAGCAATTTCCACATTAGAAAGAACTTTGGAAGTCCAATCATCTCTCTTTATACACATGGAAAATGTGTTTAGAGAGGGAAATTGCTTGTGAAAATGACAAAGCTGAGACCTTAACCATTGCCTTCTAATATTAAGATTAGTGCTGTTTGAACTACACAAGGCAGCATTCATCCTGAATAGATGAGGCACTGTGCACTGTGAAGATTCTGGATAAATATGTCTGGATTTTGTTAGCACATGTTAATAAGCTTTAATTCATGTGCTTTGTTATAGATCTACAAACCATATACCACTTAACCTACATATATTTTTGTGATAAATAAAAATTAGTATACTTTACAGATGTTATTTAAAAATTGAATCATGGCAGATAGATTTTTCTGTCTTGGGAGCTCTTCCTACACTTCCAAGGTCCCATGGCATCTACTTAATTGAATAGGAGTCTTTGCATGTGGAGGTAAACCTATTTCATCCATGTGGTCTCGTTTTTCCAGGCACAGACAGAAATTTAGGCACATATGTGTCACATTCTGCCATTGCTTATCATAAATATTCTTATGCAATGTACTAATCAACTATTAATGATCTCAAGATAACAACATGGTTTGCGATTTCATCAGCATAATCCGTAACCTTTAAGACTGGGACTTCTGTGCTGACAAAAGCTGCTGAATTATTAAACGTATTGTTTTTGTTGGCAGGCTATATGTGAGGTTATAATTCTCTGTCTCACCACTCTCAATTGCATACTTTGAGCGCACATTCAGGTGTAGGCCTGTGATCATTTGTACTGTGACTGGAAGTGGAATATGAATCAAGTAAGACTCTTTCTTGCCATTGGTGGTTCCTTATCAACCCAATAACCCCCATTATGTTGTTGTTGGTGTTAAGTGCTGTCGAGTTGGTTCTGACTCATAGTGACTCTATATAGAGTTTCTGAGGAGTGGTTGGTGGATTTGAACTGCTGACCTTGTGGTTTGCAGTCCAGTGCTGATCCTGAGGCATTTACTATGTATGAAATATAAGTTTTTCAGCATGTGTTACATCTTTTAGCTATGACTAGAAAACTTAAGTTTACCCTTACCTTGTGTAGTGTAATTGATTGTGAACTTACAAAAGATTCCATACTTGATTAGAAGTGTCTTTTTCCTGAATTGTGGATCACACCTGGGTCTCTGTTGCAAAATGCAAGTTGAAAGAATTTAAAATCTTCTTGTACAAACATAGATTCAGTATCATATACTCATAAGTATGTTGTTGTTAAGTGCTGTCAAGTCGGTTCAGACCCATAGCAACCCTGTATAGGGTTTCTGAGGAGCAGTTGGTGAGCTTGAACTGCCAACCTTGTGGTTCAAACCAACTTTGCAGTGTAGCTCATTAACCCACAGCACCACAACAAGACTCTCTCTTTAATAAAAACATGCTTTAAGCTGAAGATTTAGAAGCAGTTATTCTTGGTTACATCATTGTAATAGTACAGTGGCTATCTGGGTGGCACAAATGATTAATTAAGCACTGCACTACTCATGAAAATATTGATGGCTCAAACCCATCTACAGGCACTTTGAAAGTAAGACCTGACAATCTTCTCCCAAAAGGTCAGAGCAGTTCTCCTGGTAGAGCAGCTCTGCTCTGACATGTGAGGTCATCATGAGTCAGAACCTACTGATGACACCATATACAACAGAAAAACAGCAATATGATGTTAAGTGTATAATTGTCTTTTCTGGATCAAAATTAGTCTTGGATGCCGTTGATTTTGAATGATGGACTTTTTATGTGTATTCTTTCTTTGTTTATTTTAAGGTAAAGTAAAAAATTAGCATGGGTCCATTAATGGACAAAACTAATTAGGGATATGGAGTGACAATGGAGGTATTTAGGCTGGCTTCATGTTTCTGATGTGTGATATCCCTCAACAGTGAGAAGAGATGGGGTGGAGTGAGTTTGTAGAATTATCAACATTCTGGTAGGCATGTTAACTAATAACAGCATGGACTTAAGGTGGATTAGTGGATTTCCTATTCTCTTCCTCATCTACATTTCATGAGAATGCAATCATTCCAATTTCACGTTCACCTTTCCATTCATCAATGACTTACAGGAGTACAAGAGAGTGACATTATGATCTTTTCTTATATTCTGTGTTCTGAGTATATAGGCGTCCTGGTGTAGTACTGTAGGATAAACACTTGACTGCTAACCACAAGGTTGGTCATTCAAACCCACCAGCCATTCCTCAGAAACCTTATACAAGGTCATTATGAGTCAGAACTGACAACACGCACTTAACAACAACAACAGTCTATGGTAAAGACTCCAGGTATGCCACTGTAAGATAAGAACTGGACTGCAAACCACAAGGTCAGTGGTTCAAATGCACCAGCCACTCCTCGGAAGTCCTATACAGGGTTGCTATGAGTTGAAACTGACTTGATAGCACTTAACATTAACAACAATATATTGTAGCTATGGCTTCATTTCCCACTGCAGATCTTCAACTGCTGTGTGATATTGTTGTTGTTGTTAAGTGACATCAAGTTAGTTCTGACTCATAGTGACCCAGGGTTTCCAAGAAGTGACTGCTGAGTTTGAACCACCGATCAGCAGTCCAGTGCTTATCTTACAGAGCCACATCAGAACAAGTTAAGAATTTTTATCTTAATTTGGGTCTTTCAAATAATACTCAAGAAACTAATCTTCATCTCAGTCTCAAGAAAGAGTTAATTTCAACATTTCCTCTGACAGATAAGACTGAGGCAAGGCAATTTCATCATGAACTACCAAGGGAACTAAAAATGTAGACAATAGTAAAAAAGAGTAAAATAATGAAATAAAATAAATGCATTAAATTTCCCTCTTTAAGTATTTTCAGAGGCTTGATTTAAGAATTAGGTGAGGATGCAGGCCAGTCAGTATCTTTGATGGGGACCAGCAGACAACAAGAAGAACTAGTATGTGGTGAATAGTGAGTGGAAATCTTTTGATGAGAAGAAACACATTCAGGTATCTGTGGTTACACTCTGTTTGTCTCCTTGTTTATCTCCTCAACCATCCTTCAATCGACACCGAACCACCAGAGAGAAACCACTGCACAGTCATCACGTTGCCCCAAATAGATCTCAAAAGAATGACCTGAAAATTAAAATGGAAATTCCATGTACTGTATCACTGCCCTGAACAGTATGTGCTCTTGGCCACAGAGGACCATTGACCTATCTTAAGTATATATACAAATTCCTACTTAATAATTTAGATCTGGTAAATCAGGATGAAACCCTAACTCAGAATCCATGATCTTTAATCTGTAAATCAAATAAGCAATTCTTAGAAACAGCTTCTAAGATAGAAAGATTTTTTTTGTTTGTTTTAATATTAAATATTTTGTATAGCAATTGCTTTTAAGTTTAAAACAATCTCTAAAATTCTTTTGTAAGGAGTCAGAAGAGATGTTTCCTTACATGGTTGCAATTGAGAATTTTGTCCCCATTTTACAGATGGGGATATGCAAGCTGGAGAACGCAATATGTTCACAGTTTTGAATGGCCTGATATGTGAGACCCAAAAAAATGTCAAAGCTTTAGAGGACAGAATGCACATTAAGCCTTTTGGTATTTAATCCTGTGGTTCAGTGGTCTGTTGTTATAGTTGCGATCAACTCAACTCTTTCTAATGGCTGCCCCATATATAACAGAACAAAACTTTGTCCAGTTCTAGGTCATCTTGATAATCTTTGGTATGCTCATGTCCCCTGTAGTTGTCATTGTGTATTTTGAGTGTTTCACAATGTAGAGTGCTCATCTTCCAACACTACACTGGGCAATATTATATTGTGATCCATAAGGTTTTCAGTGGCTAACTTTTGGAAGTGGCTATCCTGGCCTTTCTAATCTATTTTATTTTGGAAGATCCACTAAAAACTGTTCATCATGGGTGACTCTTGATGATGGCAGTATAGCTGCCAGCATAACAACACCATGCAAGCCACCACAATATGACAAACCAACAACTGTGGTTTTATGACAAACCAACAACTCTGGTCTGTGGTCTTAAGCTTCTATAACTCTAATTCTGTTTTGGATATTCTTAATAAGCTTACTAACAAAAACACATAGTTGTTGTAGTTGTTGTCAGGTTTAGTCAACTAATTCTGGCTCATGGTGACCTTATGTACAACAGAATGAAACATTGCTTTGCCTTCCACGTCGTCACAATTGTTGTTATGTTTGAGTTCATTATTGCGGTCACTGTGTCAATTCATTTTATTGATGATCTTCCTTTTCTTCACTGACCCTACACTTTTCCATTATGTCCCTCTCCAGGGACTGGACCCCCTGACAACATGCCTAAAGTATGAGAGAAGTCTCACCATCCTTGTTTCTAAGGAGTATTCTAGCTGTATTTCTTCCAAGACTGATTGGTTGGTCTTTTGGAAGTCCATGGCATTTTCAATATTCTTCACCAACACTATAATTAAAATGCATCAGTTCTTCTATGGTCTTACTTATTCACTCTTTAACTTTCACATGCATATGAAGTGATTGAAAATACCATGGCTTGGTTCAGGCTCACCTTAATCCTCTGCCATCTTTCCTCTCAAAACTGTATCTTTTGCAGCAGATTTGCCTAATGTAATATGTCATTTGACTTCTTGACTACTGCTTCCATGAGCATTGATTGTGGATCCAAGCAAAATGAAGTCTTTGATAGCTTAAATCTTTTCTCAATTTATCATATTATTTATTTTCCAGTTGTGTGGATTTTAATATTTTTATGTTGAGATGCAATGCATACTTGTAGTCTTTAACAGTCATTAGTAAGTATTTCAAGTCTACTTTGCTTCTAACAATCAAGGTTGTGTCATTTGCATATCAAAGGCTCATCCTCTAATCCTGCTGCTGTGTTCTTCTTCATATATCCAGCTTCTCAGATTATTTGTCCAGCATACAGAATAAATGACTATGGTGAAAGGAGACATTCCTGGCACAAACATTTCCTGATTTTAAACTCTTCAGCATCCCCTTGTTCTGCTTGCATGCTCATGTACAGGTTTCTCATGCACACAACTAAATGCTTAGGAATTCCCATTTTTTGTAGTGTTAACCATAGTTTGTTATGATACACACAGTCAAATGCCTCAGCATAGTCAATAAAGCACAAGTAAACATTTGGTATTCTCTACTTTCAGCCAAGGTTGATCTGATAGCAGCAATGATAAATAAACCTAGTTCCTTCTCTACTTCTGAATTGAGCTTGAAATTCTGTCAGCTCCCTGTTGCAAAAAAATTTTCAGAAAACTTCTACTTGCATGTGATATTAATGATACTGTTCTATTATGTTCACATCTGTTGAATCACCTTTCTCTGGAATGAGCACAAATATGGATCACTTCCAATCAGTTAGCTAGATAGCTGGTTTCCATTTCTTGATGCAGATGAGTGAGCACTTCCAGTGCTACATTAGTCTTCTGAAAGATTTCAATTTCTACTCTGTCATTTCCTGGAGCCTTGTTTTTTTGCCTATACCTCAGCGCATCTTAGATTGCTTCCTTCAATACCATTAGTTCTTGATCTTATGATACTTCTTGAAAACGTTGAACATTCATTGATTCTTTTTGAGACAGTAACTATATCATCTTTCTGTGATGCTTTTTTGCATAATTCAATATTTTGCCCATAGAATCCTTCAAGACTTGCAACCCCAGGCTTGAATTTTTGTTGAGGTCATTCAGCTTGAGAAATGATGACTATGTTCTTCCTTTTTGGTTTTCTAACTCCAATTCTTTGCATATTTAACTATAATAATTTCCTTTTACTTCTCGAGCTGCCCTTTGAAATTAACTCTTTTGCTTCATCATTTCTTCCAGTTGCTGAAGAGCAAACTTCTGAGTCTGTTTTGACAAAATTTTGGTCATTTTTTCCCTGTCTTTTAAAATGACCTTTTGCTTTCTTCCTGTAAGATATTCTTGATGTTGCCCCATAACAATTCTGGATGTTCATTAGAGTTTAATACATCAAATCTCATCTTGAAATGGTCTCGAAATTTAGGTGGGATATACTCAAGCTCATATGTTGTCTCTCGTGGAGTTGCTTTAATTTTTTCAGCTTCTGCCTGAATTTGCATAACAGCAGTTGATAGCTTGTTCCACAGTTGCCCCAGGCCTTATTTTAGCTGACGGTATTGAACTTTTCTACCATCTCTTCCCACAAATGTAGTCAATTTGATTTCTGTACATTTCATCTGGTGAGGCTCATGTGTATAATCAGCATTTACATTATTTAAAAAAAGGTATTTACAATGAATATGTCATCGATCTTGCAACATTCTATCACGCTGTCCCCAACATCCTTTTTATCACTATGTCCATATTTTCTATCTATGGATCCTTCCTCTTTGTTTCCAACTTTCATGTCAAAATCATTGATAATTACCAATGTATCTTGATTGAATATTTGATTAATTTCAGTCTGACAACATTGGTAGAATTCTTCAATTTAATCATCATTTGCTTTAGTGGTTGGTGCATAAATTAAAATAATACTGACATTAACTTGTCTTCTTTGTAGGTTTGTGGAGATTATCACAAACAGCATCTTACTTCAATATGTATGTAATGTCATTTCTCTTCAGTTTGTCACTCCTAGCACAGCAAAACATATGACCGACTGATTCAAATTGGCCAATACCCATTTTTTTAACTTACTAATCTCTAGAATATCAATTCCATTCCATTTCTGACAACCTCCAATTTTCATAAGTTCATACTTTGTGCATGTAATGTTCTGATTATTAGTGGATGTTTATAGCTATTCTCATTTTGAGTTGTGACCAATTAGCAAATGAGAACCCTGCAAGCTTTGCTGTATCACTACATTAAGGTCAACTCTACTTTGAGGAGGCATTTCTACAACAGTCTTATCTTGAGTGTCTTCCAACCTGAGGGGCTCATCTTCCAGCACTATATCTGACAGTGTTCTGGTGCTCTTCATCGTGTTTCACTAGTCAGTATGCTGGTGTTAGTTAACAGTGTTCCATTGCTATTTATAAGATTTTCAGTGACTAAATAACCCATCTCTCCTTCTTCCTAGTCTGTCTTTGTCTGGAAATTCAGCTGAAACCTGTCCACCATGGTAAACCTGCTAGTATTGAAAATGCCAGTGGAATAGTTTCCAGCATCACAACAGCACAGTACAACAAACTGATACATGAGTGCAGGACTAAAACACATTAGCTTAATTTATCTATTAGTATCTTGTGTAGAAGGAGCTCTGGTAGCACAGTGGATATGAATTAGGCAGCCAACCTCAAGGTCAGAAGTTCGAAACTGCCAGTGGTTCTGTGGGAGAAAGATGAGGTATTCTGCTCCCATAAAGATTTACAGACTTGGAAACCCTGTGCAGGGTCACTATGAGTCGGAACCAACTCCACAGTACTTAACAACAACAATCTTGTATAGAGTGAAATTAAAGTTTTTGCAGTTGTCCAAATGGATTATTTTCTAATGTACCAGCTACAAAACTATTCCGTTTTAAAGTATTCATTGCATACCATGTCAAGCTGTGAACTAAAAATTTGGAAATACATCAAGGATATGAAACACCTTAAGGGAATTTGTTGCTGTTGTTGTTAAGTGTTGTCAAATTGGTTCCAACTCATAGTGATACTGTATAGAATTTCTAGGGAGTGGCTGGTGGGTTTGAACTGTAAACCTTTTTGTTAGCAGTCCAGCTCTTATCCCACAGTGCCATACCGGGACTCCTAAGGGAATTTACAGCAGTTGATATTTTCTCTTTTATAACAAAACATTTGCAGAAAGTTCTACACCTTTTACATGCTTTGTCAATTAAAAAAAATAATGGAAAGATGTTTTGATATCTTTTCTAAGCTTTAGTACAAGATTTCAACTCTATACTTTACATATTTACATGTTATCTATCCCAAGCTCAAATTCTCAGAAACCTGTTCATAATCCTTCCCCTCTGCCTCCTACAACCAGAACCTCCTCATCACTTCTCTTTCTCACAATGGTACAATATTCATCCAGCTTCCTAGTTGGACATCATCCCTCTACTTGGGCCTTTGTATGCAGTATTTCAACATGTCCTTTAGCTTAACTTCTCATATGTGCTACCAAGTTTTATTTTCCACTCCAATTGCTATTTCACATCATTGTCTTTTGCCTGCTATGTGGTGACTACCAAACTGGTCCCCATTTCTTTTCTCTGTCTTCTATCTCAATTATCATGGAATACACACCATAGATAAGTCTTTAAAAAGCAAAATTTTGTTGCATTATTCTTTTGCTTCATTAAATCCCTTTTGCCTACAAGTATACTCTAAACTAGGGAGTCCTAGTGTGGCACTGTGGGTTAATGCGTCAGACTGCAAAGCCGTTTGAACTGCAAGGTCTGCATTTCAAACTCACCAGCTGTATCACAGAGGCCTATTGTTCCAAGGTTGAGCATATATTACTATTTACCTCTGTCCCATTTAGCCCGTGCAAGCCTGCCTAAGGGTTCTCTTATTTACCTTGTTCTTCTGTCCCCTTCCACCTTCTTGTGTATTGCCTACCCCAACACCCGAACTGTGATGTGTCTATCTCCTATCATGTGCTCTACCATCCCCTCCCCCGCTACCTCCCTTGTAACCAACAAAGAATTCTTCATTTTTCTTCCTTTTAGTGTGGGTATAATGGTCTTAGGCAATATTTCTCCTTTAGTGACTGACTAATTTCACTTAGCATAATGTCCTCAAGGTTCAGTCATTATGTGGTGGCTTACAGCTTCCTTGTTATATTCTTCAAGGTGCATAATATTCCATTGTATGTATCTACCACAGTTTGTTTATTCATTCTTCCATTGATGGGCATTTAGGCTGTCTCCATCTTTTTGCTATTGTGAATAGTGTTACTATGAACATTGGTGTGCATATAGCTATTTGTGTTATGGTTTGTATTTCTTGTGGATATATACCAAGTAGAGGAATTGCTGGATCATAAGGTATTTCTATTTCCAACTTTTTGAGGTTGCGTCATACTATTTCCCACCAGCAATGTTGGAGGGTCCCAGTCTCTCCACATCCTCACCAGCATTTAGTGTGCTTTGCTTTTTTGAACTTTGCTGCTATTGCTGTTGTGAGATGATATCTCATTGTTGTTTTGATTTGCATCTCTCTAATGGCTAATGGAGTCCTGAGTAGCACTGTGGGCTAATGCATCAGACTGCATAGTTGTTTGAACTGCAAGATTGGTGGTTCAAGCTCACCAGCTGCTCCTTGGAAACCCTATACAGGGTCGTTATGGGTCGGAATTGACTCAACGGCACTTACCAACAACAACAATGGCTAATGATTGTGAACATTTTCCTTCATATGTTTTTTGGCTGCCCAAATGTCTTCCTTGGTGAAGTGTCTGTTCATGTCATGTGCCCAATTTTTAATTGGGTTATTTGTCTTTTTCTTGTAGAGGTGTTGTAGTTTCCTACACATTTTAGAAATAAGTCTGGTATATCATTTGCAAAAGACATTTTCCCATCCTGTGGGCTCCCTTTTTACTCTTTTGGTGAAGTATTTTGATGCACATAAGTTTCTAATTTTTAGTATATCCCAATGATCTATTTTGTTTTGTTTTGTTTATGTAATTTTTGCAATGTTTGGTAGTCTGTGTATACCCTGTATTAGAGCCCTTAAATTTTCCCTAATTTTTCATTGATGATCTTTATAAATATGGGATTTACATTTGAATCTTTAATCTGAGTTGGTTTTTGTATATGGCGTGAGGGAAAGGTCTTGTTTCAGTGTTTTGCATTTCGATTTCCATTTCTGCCAACACCATCTGTTGAAGAGACTATCTCCTCCCCATGCAATGTACTTAAGACCTTTGTCAAAAAATCAATTGGCTGTATGTGGCTGGGTTAATTTCTGGATTCTTGATTCTATTCCATTGATCTATGTGCCTTTCATTGTTCTAGTACCAGGCTGTTTTGACCATGTAGAAAAATTTGAAATCAGAGAAAGAGTGGCTTCCAACTTAGTTTTTGTTTTTAAGAAGTGCTTTCCGTATCCTGGGTCTCTTTCCTTTCCATATAAAGTTTGTAATTGTTTTTTTCCATCTCTCTAAAGAATGTCATTGGAATCTGGATTGGGATTGCATGATATGTGTGGATTGCTTTGCATAGTATTGACATTTTCACAATGTTAAGTCTTCCTATCCAGGAGCATGGTATAGTCTTCCTTTTTTGTAGGAAATGGTTTCTTATAGTAGTGCTGTGTAGTTTCTACATTTTTTTTTTGTCCTTATTCTCCACATATCTTATATTGAGTAATCTAGAAAGTTGTTATTTAGCCTTTATTTGCTTCAGTGTGATCACCTGTAAAATGAAGATGAAACCTAGTACCTGTCTGACAGGCCTATTGTTGTTATGTGCCGTGGAGTCGGTTCCAACTCATAGCGACCCTGTACAGGGTTTCTGAGGCTGTAAATCTTTATGGGAGCAGAACGCCTCATCTTTCTCCCACAGAACAACTAGTAGTTTCGAACTGCTGACCTTGCAGTTCTCAGACCGATTCATAACCACTACGCTACTAGAGCTCCTTATTAAAAGAACTAATTATTTTAATTCATTTAAAATGCTTAAAATAATTCTGGGCACAGTGGATACACTCAGTGAGCATTAGCAATCATTACAATTATTACTAGGTACCTTTGGTGGAAAAAAAATTTAAGTGTTCAACAACTAGCAAAAAGGTTGGCTATTCTAACCTACCAGGGATGCCTTGAAAGGGATGTCTCTGAAGGGATGACTGGCAATCTGTTTCAGAGAGGTCACAGTTTTAAAAACTTTATGGAACAGTTCATGGGATCACTGTGAGCTGGAATTAATACAAAGGCAACTAACAACAATAATAACAACTACTATTACTACTATAAATGCTGTTAAAATTCAAAGACCAGAGATCTTTGTGTAAATTGGAACAACTGAAATGCATGGCAAGAGCTTGAATCATAACTGATGGGCAGAATCTCTCCATAATCAATTATTAAAGTGATACAATCCATTGCCAACCAAAAAAGAGTAACACACTACAAGTGGATGAACTTGACCTATGCTTGTGAATGCAATATTACAAAGGAGTGGACAAATCTCTACATTGAGGATCATTCCCAACTGCTTGGTACACGGGGTCAACAGGGATGGGGAGCTTAAACATTGGCTACCCCAAATGGGAGAACTACAAAGGCAAGAAGTGACTGGCTTACACGCTTTTCAATAGGGAACCTAGCTCCGCAGGATACAGGGAAAGGTAGAATCTTCACTGAATTGTTTCCAACCTGTCTGGATGGGGTTGATAAAAGGTGAGGGGGAAAGGACTCCTGTGGTTCAATAGGGAATGATTGCTATCAGGTCTGACAGTGAGTGTTGGAAAGGTAAATGTAAATGTTGGTAACAAAAGGAGGGGAGTGGCTGATTCTGCAGTTCAGAGATTCCTGGAACCATCAAGAGAGAAAAGTGAAGTGTGAGACTGTCCTGGGAGGCAGTGACACTAGAGATGGAAGCAGAGTTGATGAAGTGAACAGAAGGAGCAGCTGGGGACTCTGGACTCAGGGAGGGAGAGGGGCTGTGGGCTGGTGGCCAGGGGCCAGGCATGTGGGGTGGATGTACCCTTTGGTTGTTTGATGATGCATGTAGGGGATTGTGATCATTGCAATGAAACAAAATATGATAGGATGAATGTAAAGATAATGTTCACCCATGTAAACTAACATGTAATTCACAATAAAACTAAAAAATAAAGTTCCCTCTTTTCAATTTCTAAGTACAAGTACAGTTATTAACAAAACAAACAAACAAACAAACTTTTTAGAGTCATTTGCTTCAGAGCATTTTTATTTTCCCTGTTCCTGAACACATATTTTTTAGGTTAGACCATATGGCTCAGAGCTGAGGATCGCCTCCTTCTACCTCCTGGCCTCCTGCTGTTAAACTCTGCTCTCAGCTAGCTCATTTGCAACAGAGGAAACATCTGCAAGTTTGGTTTTGAAGTGACACATTCTAAGCACCTGACTGGACATGGTCTTAGGGCAGCCTGCTGGGCTTGCCTCCTCCAGAACACTCAGGAGAGGCTGAGAAAGAAGAATGTGGAGCTAGCTTTAGTCCCTCACCTGGGGCACACAGAGCTCAGATGACGTGATTCCATTGTCTGAAGGATAGCTGTCTGTTGTTTTGTTCTTTTTTAGCGAAATAAATAAAACCTCTGTTTCTATGGTAATATCTCAACCTTGAACTCTCAACCTGAAGGCACCACCTAGATTCCTAGCCTGGGCTCTTAGCCTGGGAAGGTTAGAGAGCAAGTGGGGGAACTGATGATTTGCACAGCTTCTGCCTAATAAATAGTTTTGCAGAGGGCACTTCCTGGATTTGACTGGGGATACTCCACCCACACAGCTTGATTGCTGAGGTTATTTTGAAGTGTGTTTTTGTGATTCTCAGAGGGAAATGGCAATCTGATGGACATGAGGTTTCCTTGGAGCCCAAATGTGGTGTACTGTATAGCTTAGCACATAGTTGTTGAGCTTTAACTTCTATCTCTCATCCTACTAATAAAAATAAATAAACAAACCAGTTTCTTACCAGTTGATTCTGACTCATGGGAAGTCCATGTGTGATCCCATGTAGAACGGTACTCCATAGGTTTTTTAATGACAAATTTTTCAGAAGTCAATTGTCAGGCGTTTCTTTTGAGTTGCTTCTGAGTGAACTCCTACCACCAACCTTTCAATTAGCATACTGATTAACATTTTGTGCCACTCAAGGATTCCACCAGGTCAGTTGTTGTTGCTGTTAAGTGCCATCTGTTCTAACTCATAGTGACCATGTATAGTGATTCCAAGGAGTGGCTGGTGAGTTTGAACTGCCAACCCTGCAGTTCAAACCATGTTTGCAGTCCAGCGCTTATTCTGCAGTACCATACCATGTCTGTACAAACATCCTCCGCAAATAGTGGGAGGCATCTGAGTGGGGATTTCAATGTGTTCTGCTCCTTGTTCTTATCCTGTTCCCTTCCAACTTTTATTATTTATACAATGTATGGGGATTCCTGGGTGAAACAAATAGTTAATTCCATTAGAATACTAACTGAAAGTTTACAAGTTTGAATCCATTGAAGTTTGATAATGAAGAAAGGGCTGATGATCTTTAAAAAAATCAGTATTGAAAACATTATGGAACATAGTTCTACACACAGAGTTGTCATGAGCTGGTGTTGCTTTGATAGTAACTGGTTCAGGTATTTCTTCTTCATTTTTGGTTTATAGTGGGTAGGTCAATTCTGGGTTGATATGGATTACAGACTTCAAAAGGTTTCTTTGTTGAGGAAATATATACTTCCTTTCTCTGTTTCCACCTTTCTGAACGTAAGATTCCTGGAAGGGACATTTTCTCCTCCCACTATCTCTGCAATCCTGGTGTGGTGCCATAGGATAACCACTCGACCTCAAGGTCAGTTTGAACTGCAAGATTGGTGGTTCAAACTTACCAGCTGCTCCTTGGAAACCCTAAACAGGGTTGCTATGTGTTGAAACAACTTGACGGCACTTAAAAACAACAACTGACTCTGGAAGTCACTTATTTTCTTTTTGATTACAGTTAAGATTTCTGTAAAATCTAGCAGCCCTGATTATATTTCTTAAAAGAGGAAAATGACAAGTGGCTTGCTTGACTTTCCAAGTTTATATCTCTTACTACAGACCTGTCTGAGCAGTTTGTCTCTCTTTAATGTGGAAATGAGCACACTGATCTGGCAGGAAGACATGTGAGCCTGGGGTCTCTGCTCAGGGAAGCAGTGTCGGGTTGAAAGTGGGAGAGCTGAATACATTTCTGTTTCCACTTCCTTCTTCCACACTTTTGCCTAAAGTTGTGTTTCTCTCCTGGTGTTCTCTTTCCTATTTCATACTTTTTTCAGTACCTAGGGAAAGCTCTCCCCATTTTCTAAAGCAAAATAAGTAAAACCACAGAACAGTCTGCCTTGCTCCTAAAAAATAGATTTCAAGATAAAAATACAGAAATCTTAAAAAAAAAAAAAAATGTGACTTGGGAAATGGACACTCTGCCCCTCTGTGAATACTCCAGGGAGATTCTGTCTGCTTTCTGAGTGACTTTTAAAGGGACTGAAAAGACAGTGAAGCAGACCCAATGCATCAGAGCTAAGGCCTAGAAAACTGAACTAATATGATCACCAGAGTATCATCCAACATAATATTGAAGCTTTAGAAAAATGTGGCAAAGTATTGTTTTTCAAAATACAGCTATTCTATCAGGACATTCTTTCTTATTCCAACTGTAAGATCCTAGAATATCTGATGCTTATCCTTGAAAATTACCTATTTTGTTGTTATTAGCTGTCATTCAGTCGCCCCTGATTCATGGTTATCCCACACAAAATGAAATGCTGCCCAGTCCTTTGCCATCCTCCTGGTTGGTTGAGGGTTGAAATGTTATGATCCTAAGGCTTTTATTGGTTGATTTTCAGAAATAGAGTCCAAAGCTTTTCTTCCTAGGCTGTCTTACTCTGAAAGTTCCTATTCAGCATCATAGCAACATGCATGCCTTCACTGACACATGGGTGGTGGCTGCACATGAGGTACATTGGCTGAAAATTGAATCTGGGCCTCCAATGTAGAAGGCTAGAATTCTTCCAGTAAACCTATCACTGTTCTTAGGCAATTATCTATGTTCACATTATAACCATTGTCCCTATTTGGTGTACATGTTTTTCAAAAGTTTAAGATACTATTTGAGTCTCAGAAATAATTATTTGTCCTCCTCCTAAAAAACAAAAAAAATTATAAACAAAAAGGAATAAATGATTAATTTATTAATCATTATGCCCAAGAGTCTACAGTAATTCAACATAGAGTGTATCTACCTGTATTTGATGTAAGACATAAGGGGATTTAAAAAAAAATCATGGAATATGGAATTAAAAGATGACAGAATTTTCCCATAGAGTTCTTAAAGCCTCTTCATGTAAATACAGGATTAATATATGTTAAATATATTATAATGTGGGGCCACTATAAGTGAAAATGTTCACGTTCTAGGAAGGTTATGAAATGACATTGAATGCTTGTGTAATTTGGGAGTCTTGTTTTCCAGACTTTTGGAATGACCTAATGCTAAGAGCTCAGACCCAGGTTTTAGTTCAGAATCTGTATATAATCTTGCATGAATAATTTCTTTTAGGAAGACCAGCAAGAGGATGGACTCTATGAGGTGGAGATTAAGGATATCTCAGATGTCTGACTTTTCTAATATTTTATACCACTCCATAATCCCTGATGTTAATCACCACTCCTCCTTTCTCTCACATCCTAGGGTTCTGCAACAAGTTGCCATGTCTCACAAGAACTCAAAAATGTCAAGAAACTAGCTTGCACAACTGTGGAGGTTGACATGTCTCAAGTTCAGAGCTTAATCTAGAGGAGTCTTCACACCCACATAGTCTCAGGAGCCGAGGAACCCAAATCAACAGATAACAGGCTGTTGATGTATAAAACTGCAGGAGCTGGTGAATCAGGTCAGATGATGGGCCAAACATCCCACAAACTGG
>NW_006408740.1:5038547-5041876 GCF_000296735.1 Chrysochloris asiatica
TTGAGTCAGTTCTGACTCACAGCGATCTTGTAGAGGTTTTCCTAGGAGTGACTGATGGGTTTGAACAGCCAGCCTTACAGTTCAAACTGACCTTGTAGTCCAAGGCTTATACTACAGCACCGGCTTAATCCTACCTCATTAACAATTCACTTAAAAATGGGTCCATAAACACGGGAATGATTGGCTGGTTGGTTATGTGCTGTGGAGTTGGTTCTGACTCATATCAACCCTGTATAAGGTGTTCAAGGCTGTAAATCATTATGAAAGCTGAAAGCCTCATCTGTCTACTGTGGAATAGTTGGTAGTTTAGAACTTCTGACCTTGAGGTTAGCAGCCCCACTAATAACCACTATGCTACCAGAGCTCCTTAAACACAAGAATAGAGGCTAGGATTTACAATATATCACAGAATGAAGGGATATGGTTAAATTAACTACCTTGGAGACCTGGATCAAGTTTACCTCTCAGATCTTCTGTTTTCTCATCAGTAAAGCTGGAATAACAGTAACTGTACTTGCTTCATAGATTTTGTTTTAAGGAGAAAAGTTATTTTGTATATTATCTGACATACAGAAAACACTCAGTAAATTTTTGGTTATAATTACTGGTCTCCTCTTGACCAAAATCTTTCTCCTATTGAATTTTTCTAAGTATTCTTAATAGTGGGCTCTGAGATATAAGTTGTCTATAGAAATAAAATTCTTACATAAAAAATAAAAGTGAACCATTAAAAAAATAATAACATTAAAAACCCTATGAAACACAGTTCTAGCTGGTATGTTCTTTTTGCATTTAATATCTTAACAAGACATTTAGTTTTATTGCTTATAGTTCAGTATAAGGGCTCCAAAACATGATGTTGCTTAATTAAATTTTGTGATTTTGTGGCATTTTCCTCTGGAAAGCCAAATTGTTTTGATTGTTGGTTCTGGTTAACTTTAGAATTTTTTTTTTTTTTAAATCTTGGGCTTTGTCTTATAAAGGAGGTACAGTGACACCGATTCAACTTCCATTTTAATGATAAACCAGATTTCCTTGGCCTCTGAGTCACAAGAGTGGGACCTAAGCTATTTAAGTATGGTAGGTTTCTTAGTAGTTTTGTAACAACAACTTTGGACCACAGATGGGCATTGCCTAACTAAAGTGATCAACCACAAACTGCATGATGTAGCATTTCATTGTCAAGTGTGTATCATAATGAAACGCCAGCAACTATGAAACAGGAGACATACTCAATAATAATCATTGCAGTATTTGTATGCAATGAGGAATGGGGAGGAAAAACAGGGGCTGCTTCTGGAGGGCTACAATGCTACAAAAAATTAACCAGTACTAAGAATACTTAATATGATTTGTTTCAGGTTCTGAGGTCTCTTGGCTAGTTTATGCTGGCACATTTTGTTAAATAAAACAAAACTCCTTTAAAAACAAGTTATACTTCTCTCTACATGGATAAGTTGTTTGGAATGAGAGTTATCTACATGGCATCCAAATATTTTTCCTAGACCCATCACACTTTATAACACCTGTCTCTTTATACACCTATCTTGGACTCCTCTGGCCTACATGCTCTTTGACGTGCTCCTATTCATCCTTCTAAACAGTACCAAGATGCACCTCCATAAAAGCCTTCCCTGACTCCATCAATTTGACTTAAGTGTGTTACTTTTGAACTTCCTGTGATAATGTCTATGTGATGTTGTTAGGTTCTATCTAGTTGGTTCTGACTCACAGAGACCCTTATAGGGTTTCAGAGACTATAAATATTTACAAGACCAGAAAACTTCATCTACCCCCTGAACTTCTGACCCTGTGATTAGCATTGTAGTTCTTCTCCAATAGTACCACCAGCACTTTCAGTGTCTACATTGTTATTGTTGCTGTAATGTCAGTTCCTGCTCATAGCAATCCTGTATAGGGTTTCTGTGGAGTGGCTGGTGGCTTTGAATGGCCAACCTTATAGTTAGCAGTTCAGTGCTTATCCTCCAGTGCCACACTGAGACTCCAATGTCTTTATTGACTAAATCAAGTTAATATGTTTAATCAATTATCTGCAAAATTGTATTATTTAAACATTCTCTAACAACAATAACATAGTTCTTAACATATATAGTAGCTATGCTGTTGTTAGTTGTTCTCTAGTTGATTCTGAGACTCATGGTGATTATGTTTGTGCAGGGTTTTGTTTTTAGCTTCTTATCGTGATTGGAAGGAAAGTTTACAGACCTTTCCATTCGATAATTCATACACATTTTGTTTGTGACATTGATTCCAGTTCCCAGAATGTAACAACAATCTTTCCACACTCTTCCTGTATTTACCTTTTTCATTCATCTTTATTTTCTGTCCATGCCTGCCTTTCAAGCACTATCCCAGGGCAAATGCTGCCTTTATGATCTTGTACGGTTGACTGTCCTAAAGATTGCATACCTCCCTGATATTATTGTTGTTTGGCTGAAAGTTGAGCCATGGTGGATAAGTTCAATTCCAAGCATGAAGAGTGACTTCAAGTCAGTTCTGACTCATAGCAAGCCTGTATAGGGTTTCCAAGGAGCAGCTGGTGAATTTGAGCACTGACCTTGCATTTAAACTGAACTTCTGGTCCAGTGCATTATCCCACAGCACCACACCAAAAGTGCTAAGAGGCATTATCTCGGAAGTTCCACTAGTCTCTGTCAGACCAGTAAGCCTGGTCTATCTTACTATTTTAAGTTTTGTTCCACATTTTTTTCTAACTCTAGTCTGAACTCATTGTTGTGTGATTCCTTTCAGAGCAGTTAACTGTGGCTGCTGGGCACCATCTAGTTCTTCTATCTCATGGTGATGTGGCTGAAGTTCACATGTTTCAAATTGTTTTCACATGTCTTTGATTTTCTTACTGTTGTTTGTTCTCTAAAGGGAGAAACCAATAATTGAAATTTAAATGACTACTTGCAATCTTTTAATATCTCAGTCACTAGTCATCAAAATAGGTTATAGAATAATGACTTAGTTGACCTGCATTATCTCAATTGATTTTGATGTCCCTCAGAATTATGGTTCTAAACATCCAGTCCCAAAGATCCGTTCAATAAAGGTATTTGGTTATGGCTAAAAAGTTTATAGGATCTTTGGTAGCATAGTTATAAATCGGGCTGCAAACTGCAAGGTCAGCAGTTCAAAACTACCAGCTGTTCTGTGGGAGAAAGATAAGGCTTTCTGCTCCCGTAAAGATTTATAGCCTCGGAAATCCTGTACAGGGTCACTATGAGTTGGAACGGACTCTACAGCACATAACAACAACAACAAAAAGCTTATATTCCTTTGTTCCATGTTTATATTCCTTTCTT
>NW_006408740.1:5042197-5043699 GCF_000296735.1 Chrysochloris asiatica
GTTGGTGGATCAAGCTCACCAGCTGCTCCTTGGAAACCCTGTACAGGGTTGCTATGAGTCAGTATGGACTCGATGGCACTTAACAACAACAACATCACTGATAATCACCACTTTTCTGTAAGTGTGTCATATTGTGATGGCTTGTGGATTGCTGTAATTCTGGAAGCTGTGCCACAGGTATTTTAAATAATAGCAAGGTCACCCATGTTGGACAGGTTTCAGCTAAGTTTCCAGACAAACACAGACTAGGAAGAATGAGAGATAAACTACTACAGAATATTTAGTCACTGACAACCTTATTAATAGCATTGTAACACTGTTAGCACCAGAATATTGAATATTGAAACATGATGAAAAATACCAGAATATTGTCAGATATAGTGCCAGAAGATGAGTCCTTCTTAGAAGGCACTCAAACTGCGACTGCCGAAGAGCTACCTCTTCAAAGAAGAATTGACCATGATGTCACAAATGAGGGAAATATTTTGGAACTTTCATTTGCTGGTGGGGAGCAACTTAAAATGAAGAGAAACATCTGTAAACACCCATTAATAATCTGGGTATGGAGTGTACAAAGTGTGAATCTAGGGAAATTGGAAATGGTCAAAAATGAAATGGAACACATAAACTTCCATATCCTAGGCATTGGTGAGTTGAAATTTACTTCTATTGGTCATTTTGAATCTGACAAACACATGGTTTACTTTGCAGGGAATGGCAAAATGATGAAGAATGGCATTTTGTTTATAATCGAAAAGATCTGTCTTAAAGTACAAAACTCTGTGATAGGATAATATCCATACACCTACAAGGAAGACCCGTTAATACTACTACTATTTAAATGTATGCACCAAACACTAAAGACAGTGATGATGAAATTGAAGAATTCTATCAACCTTTTCAATTTGAAATTGATCAAACATATAAACAAGTTGTATTGATAATTAATTGCAATGGGAATGCAAGGAATTGAAATAAATGGGAAGTATTAGTAGTTGGGAAATATGGCCTTGGTGATAGACATGATGCTGGAGCTCATCTCTACAGCCCTGTCCTGGCCTTTCCCATATTTAAAAAAAACAAAAAATGTTCCGTGTCTGCTCTTGGGCAGAGTATCTGTGTACATGCATGGCAGAAGAACCCACCAGTGATGAGGGTGGGGGGTATTCACCCGCTCAGGCACCCCCTCTTTTCACCAGAATGGAGGTGCGGAAACGGGGCATGGGATGGGCGCAGACAATGACCAGATACCAAAAAAAGAAAATCAGAGAAAAGCAAAACCAACAAAGTGTATTGTGCACCTTTGCACCAAGGTTCCTGTGGCATTTTTCCGTGGTGTGTCTGCTTCCCCATTTGGTCTTGCTGCTTGGTCTCACCCAAGAATGTCACCTCCAGGTCTCCAAGCCTGGCAGATTGAAAAGTACGTCATTTCTTACTTCAGCTTCAAGTTCCACTAGTTATAAGCCTTCAGACTTTTAAAATATCCCTAGCTATGTGGTTAT
>NW_006408740.1:5043992-5045018 GCF_000296735.1 Chrysochloris asiatica
ACATTTGAGCTATGGTGTTGGAGGAAAATATTAAGAATACCAAGAACAAACTAATCTGTGTTTTCAGAAGTACAGCCAGATTGCTCCTTGGAAGCCAGCTTGGCCAAAACTTGTCTCTCACACTTCAGACATATTTTCAGGAGGGACCAGTCCTTGGAGAAGGATATCATGTTTGGTAAATTAGAGGGCTGGAGAAAGATATGAAAACATCCAATGAGATTGATTGGCACAGTAGCAGTAGCAATGGACTCTAATGTAGCAGCAAATGTGAGGTTGATGTACGAAAGGGCAGTGTTTTGTTTTGTTGTGCATAGTGTCACTATGAGTCAGTACCATCTCGATGGTACCTAACAACAATAAAAAACAATCACTGATAATTCAGGAATGTGTGTATAGCAGTATTTATCTTTGTCATCTATAACTCTTGTACACCTTATTGCATCTTCCTTTTCTTTAGTGATATTGTGTTAATCAATGTTTTTCTGTGTAGTACCTTTGCTTTCACACAAATTAATATGTGGAGTCCTGATGTGGTGTTGTAGGATAAGCTCTGAACTACTAGCCACAAGTTTGGTGGTTCAAAACCACCAATGACTCCTCATAAACCTTATATACTTAAGAACACCAATATTACCTAGTTAGTGACTTTTTTCTCCCATCCCTGGTAACCATCAAATAATTATTTTTCTGTGTGTAAGCCTTTCCTTGACTTTTTATAATAATGCACTCATACAGTATTTATTCTTTGTAGTTGGCTTATTTTACTCAGCACAATATCCTTCAGGTTCATTCATGCTGTGAGATGTTTTGCAGATTCTTCATTATTCTTTCACCTTGCACAGTATTCCACTGTGTGCCATAGTTTTGTCTATCCATTCATCCACTGATGAACACTTTGGTTGTTTTGCTATGCTATTGTAAATAATGCTGCAATGACCATGGGTGTACATACATCTGTTTGTGTACTTGCTCTTATTTCTTCTGTAGTTGGATTGTTGGATCAAATGGTATTTTTTTTTTTTTAAT
>NW_006408740.1:5048939-5052115 GCF_000296735.1 Chrysochloris asiatica
GACTAGAAAGCAATAGATTTCTTGCTTCTGCCACAAATTCCCCCAGCTGTGAGCCTTCCAACCTTCTAAATATTCCTTTATATGTGGTTCAGAGTTTCTGGGACCAGCCCCTGAGCCTGCTTAGTCGGGTATTCTGTGTTGTTGTTGGCGGAGCGCTCTGCTATACGTCCACCCTATCCGCCATCTTGTTTGTTCCTCAAATGGTATTTTTATTTCTATCTTTTAAAAGAAGCACAATACTGTTCCCACAGTGGTTGTATCATTTTGCAGTATACCAACAGTTTGTGAGAGTTCCAATCTTTCTACACTCTTGCTAGCAATTGTTTTCTTTCATACTGAACTTTGCTATTATTGCTTGGAAGAGAAGATGTTTTGTTGTTGTTAAGAGGACTGCAAGGTTAGTTTGAACTGTAAGATCAGTGGTGCAAATACACCAGCTGCTCCTTGGAAACCCTATACAGGTTCGCTCTGAGTCAGAACCCACTTGACAACACTTAACAACAATGCCTGATAATTGTTAGCATATTTTCATGCATTTGTTGGCTACCTGGAAGTCCTCTTTGGTGAAGTATGCTTCCTTGGATTTACAAGACTTTTCAGAAGCAAACCTCTAGGTGAGTTTGAATGTCAACCTTTCAATCAGTAATCGAGAGTTTGTTTGTACCACCCAGGAGTCTATATAAATATTATATTAATGTAGAATCTATTGTTGTGTGTAAGATTTTTGAGGAGATGTTAGTGGTTTGAACCATTGGCCTTGTGGTTATCAGGCCAGTGCTTATTATACAGCACTATACCAAGACTCTAAGGTAGTATTTATTAATAATTTAATATGATATGTAATATGGTTCTAAACAAATGAAAGCACTTATGACTTGTGAAGTTACTTGAAAGATAAAATTGATGATAAAGTACTTGAGAAATATTATTTAAGAATAGGTTAGCATAGTTGTTATTATGAGATTTAGGATAAACTAGACTTCAGTCAATTTTCTGTTAGTTACTAACTATGTAAATTAGGCAAGCTATTTAAGGTCTTTAAGCTTTGATTTCTTTATCATAAACTAAGATTAATTACAGTAACAAACACAGGGCTTTCTTTGAGATTTAATGTCATGTTATATGTAATATGTTATCTACCCTATATGAAGTACTTACTTCTCATTTATTGACATGGTCAAGTTCCAAAGACCAGGTTGTTATGTGAAAAGCAGTTTTATGTGAAAATGGAGGATGGGTACACTAGATCACAAAATGGAGGATGACTCCGTTATTATATGACTTCCAAATCACATCATGAGCTATGTGTCTGATTTACTCACCTATCTGTGAAAAATAAAGAACAGATGCTGTATCTTTATCTCCAAGGATGAAGAACCAGAACTATGCCTGCTATATTAATTGCTGTTGAGTTGGCTCTGACTCATAGTGACTCCATATATGTCAGCACATAATGTTTCCTGACTGTGTCATCTTCATGATCGTTCATATGTTTGAGTCCATTGTTGAGTCTTTATATCAATTAATCATTGAAGAGTCTTCTTACCCTTTATGGTCTATAACTTTATCAGATTTAAACTCAGATTTGATATTATCTTCTTTTTGAAGATATTTTTGATGATTTTGTCCATCTAAAATGAGTTTAGCCATTAGTCTTTTTTATAAATCTCTATTTTATGTATACATGTCTATATGTGTGTATTTATTTTATAATCTATATTATTATATCAGACTATACTGTTTTTAATGCACCAAACTGTAGGCTTCAAAAAAACAACAACAAAAAAACAGGTAATGCATTCTTGAAATGTATCACCTTGCCACCTAATATGGTGCCTGACATGAAGTAGTATATTATGAATAAATCTAGACTTGACCTTGATAGGTCCAATTGTTGGGTGAATACATGAATGAATGAATCAATGAACACTCTTGTTTGTCAGGGACTGTGCCTACTGAGTTTGCTTTTGTGATGCTTGCTTGTTGCACAAATCTGTTCATACTATGGGCTTAATAAGAGTTATTTGGTGATGATGCTGTCTTGATATATGCTCTTCTCTTAATGTAAAGAAAACAAAAACCCTCACCACTTGACAAATAAGTAACATCCATATAAATGGAGAAAAAGATTGAAGTTTTCAATGATTTCATTTTGCTTGGATCAAGCAACGTATTACATTGGGCGAATCTGCTTCACAAGACCTCTTTAAAGTATTGAAGAGCAAAGATGTCAGTTTGAGCACTAAGGTGTGCCTGACACAAGCCATGGGATTTTCAATAACCTCATATGCATGTGAAAGATGGACAGTGAATAAGGAAGACCATAGAGAATTGATGCATTTGAGTTATGGTATTGGAGGAGAATATTGAAAGTGCTCCAAAAGAACAAACAGATCTGTGTTAGAAGACGTACAGCCAGAGTGCTCCTTGGAAGCCAGGATTACCAGACTTTGTCTCTCATACTTTGAACATATTGTCAGGAGGGACCAGTCACTGGAGAAGGATATCTTGTTTGATAAAGTGGAGGGTCAGAGACAAAGAGGAAGACCCCCAGCTAGATGCATTGGCACAGTGGCAGCATCAATGGGCTCAAGAATGGCAACATTTGTGATTTTGGCCCAGGATCAGGCAGTGTTTGTTCTGTTGTGCATAGGGTATCAATGAGTCAGTACTGACTCGATGGCACTTAACAACAATGAGTATCTATTTCTGTGACTCCATGTCTTGAACATTTTATATGGAATTGGTTAGAGTGACAGGAGGTAGGGAATAAATTTACTCCTAGGACTGGAAATTGTAATCTACTCTTTTTCCCCCCTGCCTCTAAGTAACATTATATCTGTTAAGGTTGGGAGTTTACTCTTGCCATATCATTCTTTTTGAATTGAATCTGAAAACTAGAGATAATATTATCTTCCAACCTCCGCTATCCACTCCAGAGAAACTTTTCCCTGAAATGTTGTTGTTGCTATGTGTCATTGAGTCTGTTCTGATTCATAGCAATTCAGTGTAGGGTTTCCACTGAACTTGTGGTTAGCAGTCCAGTGCATATCCTAGTGACACACCAGGACTCCAATATGATGACATAAAACAGTGAAAAGATCACTGGCATTAATGACATTTGAAGATTCCAGCAGGCCACTTGAATCTTCTGGACCTTCATTTCCTTATTTATG
>NW_006408740.1:5052215-5067310 GCF_000296735.1 Chrysochloris asiatica
TTTTTTTTTTTTTTTTTTACTAATTCTAGCTATGATATTCTAGTGTTACACATTTACTGTGGTGCTGATAAAGATGATCATATAGCCTTAGGAGAGGGTCAATGGTGAGTTAAGATCTTTCAGGCAAGCCCTTGTCCTTTGTGGCTGAAAATCAAAGAACATGTTTTACTATTTTACTGAAGCACTCTATCTTGCCCATCAGCTCTGAGAACTAGTGCCACAGGGTGATCACAGTTATGGGGCTCACTCATCAGAGTAGATGCTATCCAAGGAGCAGCTGCCCTCTGACCTGGTGGCTCTTCTGTATATCATTCACTCTGTCACCATTCCTGAGACTGGCCCACCGTCTGCTGGGAGCCCCACAGTCTGGAGCAGCAGCTGGGGAGGAATGAAACAGGAGGAGAGCTGGGGGAGGCAGGGGCAGAGATCCTTAGAAAGGGAGGATAATGAAGCCCAGGCTAGACACATATATATGTGTAGCTTGTGCACCAGAGGAAATGTGAATGCATCATGATCAGGGACAAAAGGAGTGACAAGATGGGCCCCAGGGAGAGACTGTCTGGCAATAGGTATACAATGCTTTGCCAAAACAAATAGTTGAGGCATGAGGGACAGCCTTGGTTAATTTGTTAGTGGGTCCAGTAAGTTTTGTTTGTGTCATCTAGCTATCAGAGATGGCCATCGTTTCTGCAAGAATGTATACAGTGCACTTGGTATCTGTTCTCCTCAGGCATCTACCTTTTCAAGGAAAATCTCTGTCTGTAATAATAAAAAAACACGGGGCAGCCATGAACTCAATTTCTAGTAGTTTTCACAGTAGGAGAGATCAAACATCATAAACTCAGTATTAGCTAGTGCCTGAATTAACAAGTAGCTCATTCCAGAAGTTGGAACCTTCCCTAACAGCTGCATGTCCTTTAAAAAAAGAATTCATAAGTACTGGTAGACATTACCTCAAGTATTCCGTAATGTTCCCAGGAGAGTAAATGGGTGGTGAAAGAAAGAGATAGGGGGAGAGGACACTAGAGCATTGAGAGAAGAAAGGAGTTAGACAGTTCCAAAAGATGAGTAAATAGTCATAGCTATGGTAGTGGTGGTTATTGTGTGCTGTGGAGTTGGTTCTAACTCATAGCAACCCTGTATAGAATTTCTGAGGCTGTGAATCTTTACAGGAGCAGAAAGCCTAATTTTTTCCCCCTGTGGAGTGACTAGTACATTTGAACTGCTGACCTTGTGGTTAGCAACCCAGATCATAATCCACTCCACCATCAGGATCCCTAATCATAGCTGTAAACCATATGATTTTCTAAGTTTGAACTAGGCTTTGAAATGTACCATTGTGTGATCTAGAGTAATTTTCCTAACTATTCTGAGCCTTGGTTATCTAATAGGTATGAAGAAAATGGGAGAAGTTCCCTATCAAATTAAATATGAAAAACTTAAGTAGGAAAAAACGATAACAGGCAGAGAAACATCAAACAACTCCTCTTGTCCACCCCCGATACCTATGATTTAAGGCACTTATCCTTTCCTTCCTCTGGCTTCTGGCATTTCTTTTATTTTTTTTCCCCCCTGATCTCTGCCATCTTCTTTACAGAACAATTAACTCCTATGAAAGGATTGTTGTTGTCGTCAAGTGCCATCGAGTCGATTCCAACCCATAGCGACCCTGTATAGGGTTTCCAAGGAGCAGCTGGAAACCCTATACAGGGTCTCTATGGGTTGGAATCGACTCGATGGAACTTGACAACAACAACAATCCTTTCATAGGAGTTAATTGTTCTATAAAGAAGATGGAAGAGATCAGGGGGAAAAAATAAAAGAAATGCCAGAAGCCAGAGGAAGTCTATGCTCTTTAAGTACTTTTGATTTCTCTTGGTGTTTGCTCACTAAGGTAGCTTCATATGATAGGCTTGGAAGTGCATACCCTATGGAAGAACATATCCAAAGTCAGATAACCCATGTAGTAAGATGGAGACAGCAATAATCAGCAAGTCCATATACTAAGAAATACAGGGGGTCAGTGGTGGTTCAGTGGTAGAATTCTCCCCTTCTATGCAGGAAACCCAGGCTTGCTTTACTGACAACACACCTCATGTATAGCCATCTTCCATCTATCAATAGTGACTTGTGTGTTGCTAATATCCTAAACAGGTTTCAGTGGAGTTCATCCAAATAAGATGAACTAAGAAGAAAGTTCCAGTGGTTTACTTCTGAAAGTCAGCCAGTCTAACTCCTATAGATTATCACAAAAGTCTTATTTGTAGTAGATCATGGTGATGGACAAGACTGGGCAGCATTTCATTCCATTATTCAATTTATGGAGTCACCATGAGTCTGGGGCTTTAAAACAATTGCTAACAACAATGTTAATGATAACAAGGACTGTGTGTGTCTCTGTGTCTTTGGTTTTGACTCAGAACACCAGTACTTTAATCAAGAGAATGAGATACCTTTTAAGGTCATTGAGACCCTTCACCATTTGGCTATTTTATTACAAGAGAACTGCAGGACTGGGCGGTGATTTCTCTCCAGGAGCCTGTGTAGAACTGGGAACTCCGCTTGAGTAGCGACTGGAGTGATGCTTGCAGAGTCCAGTAAACAGGACATGGAGGAAGTGGGGAGTGAACTTGGATTGTGATCTAGCCCCCCTCACTGTCAGGAAATGTGGGGAGTTGAGGCCACTGAGCACACAATGATGCAGTGGGAAGTGGCTTTTATAAATACCCGGGGTCAGGGCCAGGCACAGCAAACAATAGGGGGAATGATGATGGAGGGCTCCTGGAAAGCCAGGATGACTCCATCAATGACAATACTAAGTGGGCAATTGTGGTGGGGGCTGGGATGGGTGTTGCACAGTTAGGTCTGGAGGTTGTGATTAAAACAATACAAATGCCTGGGTGACTCAGTTGCTACAACAGAGGGCAGCAGATCTGTAAATAGGCCACAGTATGTCCTATTGTTTCTGTCTCAGCCTCTACGTGTCAAGGATCTCTGTTATGCTCCACTTACTGGAAGCTTGTCCTGCTCTCAGAGGATACAATTCTCACTAGGTGTGACCCTGGATTATTTGTCCATGTGTTCTGCCTTTTATTATCCCTTTCAAGCTGGTGTGGAGGGACAAAGGATCTGCAGGCAACAGTGAATGCTTCCAAATCTGAAGTAGGATTTAATTTTTCTAGACTCATTTGGAGTGGTGAATGGAAATAGATGGATTAGGAAATCCCCCTCATTTGTCATGTAGAGAAAGGCATTTTTTTTTTAATCTGGAAAAAAACAAAAACAAAAAAACAACCCATTGCAATCAAGTTGATTCTAATTCATTGTGACTCCACATGTTATAAGACAGAACTCTTTGTTCAGAGCTTTTTTTTTTTTTTTTTGGCTGTAATCTTATGGAAGTAAATCACTAGTTTTTCCTTCTGCAACATTGCTGGGTGATTTCAAACTACCAACCTTTCAACTGTTATTCCAACACAAATCATTTACACCACCTAAAGACCCACATCTAGAATATAACTTTGCAAATGTCATCAGATATTTGAAGACTTGTAAGAAAGATACTAAACCAAAGCAAGATTCTTTTTCACTTGTTTAACATGAATTGTAACTTGTTGATCAAGGAGGTAAGTGAATGGCTATTTGTAAAGTTGTCTCAAGGAGACCTATATTATTTCCTTCATGGGACAGTTTCAAGTTCTTTTCATGATAAGTTGTGATTGGGGTAGACCCTTGGCTTCTTTGAACTTTTTGCCCCTTCATTGTATAGAACTTATCAATGAGGGTATGTGAGATGGTAAACTTATGGAAACACAAAAACTTTAGAAAAATCATTTTTCTTTTTTACCTTTACACCAACCATTGTCTAAAGCTCATGTTATAGCCTGACATTTAAATTGTCTTAGGGAAGCTTCCACAAGTTCCATTTGCTCTTGGATCATGTGTGATCACATGGAATCAAAGAGGAAAAACAGAGAAGTTACTATTTTTAATTGTACCAGATGTCGATAAGTAATAGGGGTGATTTTCAGGTGCAAAGATACCTTGGCATGTAAATACAGGTCAAGCAGAAATTGTGAGTTCATCAAATATAATGTCCTGTATATCAGTTATTTTTCTATTTTATATTTTAGAGTGCTTCATTATAAATATAATTGAATATTTAATTAAGTAATGGATTATTTTATGTCCATCCATTTCTATAAAATGTAAGTTTTGAGAAGGCAGAGACTGTGATTCTTTCATTAATGTGGTTTTCCCAGTGCCCAAAGCTATTCCTTTCATGGAACTGACTCTTAGTAAGTGTTTATTGAATGAAGAACTAAAAGAATGCTCTTTATGATGGTTGCATCCATATATTCTGTCTCTAGGATATGTGGCAACTGCAGCCTGGGGCAATTGTTTATTTCAGGGGCTCAGCATAGTCTTTTAAGTCAAGGAATAGAGAATCACTTACTTCTGGATGGGATTCCAGTGAGCCCTCCAGGACTATAGAACTTGTTGTCCAGGTGTGACACTGAGATAACACAGGAGTTATTCCTTGTGCATTCTATAACATGTGTCACAAAACATTCATTCAGGCAACATCTGACCACACATAGGTCCATAGTTTCAACACCTGTAACCACACAATGCCTATTAGCTTAACAATTCAGGGTACATACAATGATTTGCAATAATAAATGGGCACACATTGCGACACACATCAAAATGTCATTATTGTTATTATTATTACTGTATTACTAAGTTAAAACACGTTTGAGTATCAGAAAGAGTTTATTTCATTTTTTTCATATAAAGATGTACACACTATATACTAAGACAAACATTTGATTAAGTGATATTAGATATGAACTGTACTTATCTGTTCTGATTTACAAAGAAATTTGACTTAAAGACAGATTTACAAACAGAACTCATTTGAAATCGAGGGACTGCCTGTATATATTATGGTGTTCGTACAACATCCAAAACAGTAATGCCCTATTTTATACAACATATGTGGACATTAAGCAATGTAGGACTATATGAATGCTCACACACACATACACACAAAAACAGCACATTAAAATTTAGGGATGAAGGTAGCATTTTTATGGTAAGGAAAACTGTTTCTAGAGAAATTAAAACCCTTAATGACAGGTCTTTGGATGAATATGGGAAACAAATTAAAATGTTGTCTAAATTGGAGTCATCTATGTTAAATAGAGGAGCTCTGGTGGTTACAAATCTGGCTGCTAATCTCACGGTCAGCAGTTTGAAACTACCAGCTGTTCCGTGGGAGAAAGACGAGGCTTTCTGCTCCCGTAAATATTTACAGCCTCGGAAACCCCATACAGGGTTCAAACTGACTCCACAGCACATAACATAACAAACACATTACATGTTAAATAGGGAGTCTTGGTGTGGCGCTGTGGGCTAATGAGTCAGACTGCAGTTGTTTGAATTGCAAGGTCGGTGGTTCAAGTTCATCACCTACTCCTTGGAAACCCTATACCGGGTCGGGTCGCTATGGGTTAGAATTGACACGACAGCACGTAACAACAACAACAACAATATTAAATAGGGGATTCCTGGTGTGGCATGGTAGTACACTTGTTGTTGTTAGGTGCCATCGAGTTGGTACCAACTCAAAGCAACTGTATGCACACCAGAACAGGACATTGCTCAATCCTGGGCCAACCTCACTATTGTCGCCATGCTTGAGTCCATTGATGCTGCCACTTTGCCAATTCATCTTGCTGGGAGTCTTCCTCTTTTTCTCTGACCCTCCACTCTACCAAATATGATATCCTTCTCCAGCAACTGGTCCATCCTGACAATACATCAGTAGTATGAGAGATGAAGTTTGGCCATCCTGGCCTCCAAGGAGCACTCAGGCTGCACTTCTTCCAACACAGATCTGTTAGTTTTTTTGGCAGTCCATGGCACTTTCAATATTCTCCTCAAACACCATACTTCAAATGCATCATTTTTTCTACAGTCTTCCTTATTCACTGTCCAGCTTTCGCATGCATATGAGGTTATTGAAAATACCATGGCTTGGGTTAGGCACACCTTAGTGCTCAAGCTGACATCTTTGCCTTCAACACTTTAAAAAGGTCTTGTGCAGCAGATTTGCCTAGTGGAATACCTCGTTTGATTTCTTGACTGCTGCTTCCATGACTGTTGATAGTTGATCCAAAAAGAATGAAGTCTGACAACTTCCATCTTTCTCTGTTGGTAAGAATGTTATTTATTGGTCCCATGGTGAGGATTTTTGTTTTCTTTACATTGAGATGCAATCCATACTGAAGGAGCGGTATTTGGTTTTCATCAGTAAATATTTTAAGTCTTCTTCACTTTGAGTAAGCAAGGTTGTATCATCTGCATATTGCAGGTTGTTAATGAGTCTTCCTCTAATCCTGATGCCATGTTTTTCTTCATGTAACCCAGCTTCTCAGATTATTTGCTTGGCATACAGGTTGAATAAGTATGGTGAAAGAATGCAACCTTGTCACACAACTTTCTTAATTTTAAACCATTCTATGTTCCCATGTTCTGTTCAAACAACTGCCTCTTGGTCCGTATACAGATTCCATATGAGCACAACAAAGTGTACTCATCCTTCACAATGTTGTCCATAGCTTGTCATAATCTACACAATTAAAAGCCTTTGCATAGTCAATAATACACAGGTAAACATCTTTCTGATATTGTCTGATTTCAGCCAAGATCCAGCAGACAACAGCAGTGATATAACTCGTTCCACGGCCTCTTCTGAATCCAGTTTGAATCTCTGGAAATTCTCTGCCAATGTATGCTTGCAGCCATTTCTGTATTACCTTTAGTAAAACTTTACTTGCATGGCATATCAAAGATATTGTCCAATGATTTCCGCATTCTGTTGGGTCACCTCTCTTTGGAATGGGCACAAATACAGATCTCTTCCAATCAGTAGGCCAGATAGTTGTCTTCCAAATTTCTTGGCAAAGATGAGTGAGTGCCTCCTGTGCCGCCTCACTTTCTTGGATGATTTTAAGTTGTATTCCATGAATTCCTGGTGCCTTGTCCTTTGCCAATTCCTTCAATGAACCTTGGACTTCTTCCTTCAGCATCATTGTCTCTCGATCATACTACCTCTTGAAACAGTTGAACATTGAAGTTTCCATTTGGTGCAGTGACTCTGTGTATTCCTTTGATCTTCTTTTGATGCTTTCTGCATCATTCAATAATTTGTCCAAAGAATCCTTCTATAATGAAAGTAGAGGCTTGAATTTTTTCTTCAGTTCCCTGAGATTGAGAAATACTGAACATCTTCTTTTTTGGTTTTCCGTCTCGAGATCTTTGAATATTTGTTGTAATATTTGGCTTTATCTTCTAGAGCTGATCTTTGAAATTTTCTGTTCCTCTCTTGGACCTCTTCATTTCTTCCATTTGCTTTAGCATCTCTAGGCTGGAGAGCAAGTTTCAGAGTCTCTTCTGATATCCATTTTGACCTTTTCCTTCTTTCTTGTCTTCTTAATGACTCTTTGCTTTCTACCTGCATGATGTTCTTGATGTCATCCCACAACGTTTCTGGTCTTCGGTCTTTAGTGTTTAATGAATCAAATCTGTTCTTCAGATGATCTCTAACTTCAGGTGGGATATATTCAAGGTCATATTTTGGCTCTCATGGGCTTGTTTTCATTTTCTTCAGCTTCAGTTTGCATTTGTATATGAGTAATTGGTGGTCTGTTCCACAATCTGCCCCTGGCCTTTTTTTCACTAATGATACAGAGATTTTCCATTGTCTCTTTCCACATACACAGTCAATTTGATTTCTATGTATTCCATCTGACAAGGTTCATGTGTATAGTTATCTCTTCTGCTGTCTAAAGAAGGTATTTGAAATGAACAAATCATTGATTTTGCAGAATTCTATCATGCAATATCCAGCATCATTTCTATCAATAAGGCCATATTTTCCAATTACTGATCCTTCCTCTGTGCTCCCAACCTTTGCATTCCAGTCAACAGTAATGATCATTATACCTTGATTTCATGTCTGATCAATTTCAGATTGTAGAAGTTGGTAGAATTCTTCTATTTCGTCCTCAATGGCTTTAGTGGTTGGTGCGTAAATTTGAATAATAGTGGTATTAACTGATCTTCCCTGTTGTTGTTATGTCCTGTGGAGTCAGTTCTGATTCATAGTGACCCTGTACAGGGTTTCCAAGGCTGTACCATCAAGTCAATTGTACCATCAAGTCAACTGTAACTCACAGCAACCCTGTATAGGGGTTCTGAGGCTGTAAATCTTTACGGGAGCAGAAAGCCTCATCTTTCTCCCATGGAACAGCTGGTAGTTTCGAACTGCTGATCTTGTGGTTCATAGCCCAATTTGTAACCACTACACTGCCAGAGCTCCTTGGTCTTCCCTGTAGAAACATGGATATTATCCTATCACAAACAGCGTTGTACCTCATGACTGATCATGTTTTTTTGACAATGAATGCAACACCATTCCTCTTCAATTTGTCATTCCTGGAACCAACTTAATGGCACTTAAGAATAACAACACCAAAACGACACATTAAATAGCAAGGAACGTAATGGCTCTGTGGCATAAGCACTGGACAGCAAACCACAGCTTGGTGGTTTTGGACCACCAGATGCTCCACTGGAGAAAGTTGAGGCTTCCTGCTCCCCAAAAGATTTGCAGCCTCAGAACCCCTATACAGGGTTGCTGTGAGTTACAATTGACTCGATGGTACAAGTATCGGCAATAAGCTAAGTAGAACTCCTGATGGTGCAGTGATTAAGCACTTGAGTGCCAACTGAAGGTCAATGTTTAAAACCCATCAGTAACTCTGTGTGAGAAACTGACAGTCTGTTTCCATTAAGACTGTTGTTGTTAGGTGCTGTCAAGTGGGTTGCCACTCATAGCGACCTTATGCACAAAAGAAGGAAATACTCTCCATCATGTGCTATCCTCACAGTTATTGTTATGCTTGATCCCATTGTTGCTGCCACTGTGTCAAGGCATCTCTTTTGGGGTCTACCTCATTTTCACTGACTCTAGTTTTCCAAGCAAGGTGTCCTTCTCTAAGGACTGGTTTTTCCTGACAGCATGTTCAAAGGACTAGAGACAAAGTCTTGCCATACTCACTTCTAAGAAGCATTCTGACTGCAATTCTTCCAAGACAGATTTGTTTATTTTTCTGGAAGTCCATGATATGTACAATATTCTTTGCCAAACCATAACTCAAATATATCAGTTTTACTAATTCTCAGTTTGTAATTCTATGAATATAGCCTTTGAAATTCTGTGTGGCAGTTCTACTCTGTTGCATAGCATTGATATAATTTAAAATAGACTTAATGGCAATGGATTTTTTTGTTTATTTTTGGCTATGTGAGATAAAAGATATATGAAATGCAAATGGACATTAAGCTACCTTATATCTATTTTAGAGGAGCTCTGGTAGCATATTGGTTACAAATCGGGCTGCTAGCCTCAAGGTCAGCAGTTTGAAACTACCAGCTGTTCTGTGGGAAAAAGATGAGGCTTTCAGCTCCTGAAAAGATTTACAGCCTTGGAAACCCAATGTAGGGTCACTATGAGTCAAAACCAACTCCATGGCACATAACCACCATCACCACCACATCTATTTTAATATACTGATTATTTAAAACATACATTTCAAAAGCATACATTTTGCCCCTCGGTTAATGCTTAAGATATAGTCATCTGGATTGATGGAAAAGGAACAAATTGGGACTATAGTAGTTTGCATTCCAATAGGAAAGAGATGGCACACTCTAGCTAAATAATGTTTAAAAATGATACGGATACTACTTTAAAAGTGGGCATCAATGTCATGGGGCTGGTAACATCAGAAGGTGTGAGACTTTACCACTTCCAGGCCTGAAGGGCAACAGAAAAGGTGGTTATAACAACTCAGAAAGAATGCAATGTAGAAAGGGCTTCATTACAGGATCCCGGTCCTGTGTTTATAAATGTATTACGACCATGGAGGGAGTGAGAGAACAAATACTCTGTTTCTACTTTCCTGCCAGTGGCCACCAAGGACAAACCATCTGGAAGTCCAGAATAAGGGAATGCCATTGTTATGCTATACATGTCAGTCTCCTTCAGCATGTGTCAGGGAAGAGGAGTGGAAAGTGATCTGGAGGGGCATCTGGAAGATATTTATCCCAGTGATCATCAACATATGGTATTAAGAGAGGAAATGGAATCTATCAGGACTCACAGGTTTTGGGAATGAGTCATTACTCTAGGTTCTCAGATAGGCAATCTAGGAGAATATGCAGAATGAGGAAGAATATGATGCGTTCTGCATGAAACAGATATTTGAAGTAGATGCAGTAAGTTCATGTAAAACATCTTGTTGGTAGTTAGTATATATCCAACTATGGAGAAAGGGTAAGACATGGAAAACTGGTAGCAGTTACCATCAATTTATGTACCAAAACCTAAACCAGTTACTGTCAATTTAAGCCCAATTCCTGGACACATAATATGTATGCATAAAACTGTGCTCCGTGGAGTTTTCAATGGCTACATTTTCAGAAATAGATCACTAGATCTTTCTTTTAAGGTATATCTGAATGGATTTGCACCTCCAATCTTTGGGTTAGCAGTCAAGGGATTCCTCAGTTTATTCCTACCAAAAAACAAAACCCACTGACATGAGGCTGATTACAATACATAGTGACCCTGTAGGACAAAGTAGTACTGCCTCATGGAGTGTCCAAGGCTACAAATCTTTATGGAAGTAGAGTTCCACATCTTTTTCCCACTGAGATAAAAAGCAAAGGCACATGGAAGAAGCAGCTCTGAGCTTACAAATACATCAAACTGGCCTTTCCCTATGTACCAAGAGTCTTTTATTTGTGTTTTCTGTATATTGACTTCCATAGTCTCAAAGGGGAAATGACTGGAATTACAAATTGAGAATTTAAAGATATGAGCTTGTCTGCTGGGCCTTAGGATAGAATTTCTAGTGGTGACCTTTCCTCCTAAGAACTTCCTTACCTTTCTTGGATAATGTTATTTGACCACATCCTACCTTACAGGGTGTTTTTAAGAATAAATGAGATAATGTCTATAAAGTCCCTGGAGAGGAAGCACCAATGTAGATAAGCACACAGCTCTGATATTTTTAGCTGGAGAGTGTTGGATGTTCAGGATGTGCCATTTAGCAATTCCTGAATACTTGGAAAGGAATAGTGGGGGAGGGAACCAGTGGCCTATAGCAAATGTAATTTTTTTGAAAAAATCCTTCCCATGCTGATTAAGAATCTATGTCAAAGGAAACAAGCACCATGTATAGATAAAACAGGAAGTTGACAGGTTTGCTTGTTTCCAACTAACACAGGATGATGCCAAAGGCCTAGTGTAGGATCCTTGTGCTCTAGGGGCAGGGAGCAGGGGTCGTTTTGCTTGCTAGTCAACCATTGATGAAACCAGGGACTCTCTGTCCTTTATAGAATGGCAGGAAACATCTTCATCACCCATGACTCTTGGCGAGCATGCTGGGACAGGAGAGGGTGCATTTCCGGCCAAGATTCCAGAAAGGAGACTCACCCACCATGAAGGCATGAGCTCTAGCATGCTGACCCAACACAAGCAAGACTGAAGGATGACAATAGTGCTGGCCTTCTCATCACAGTCATATCTGCTACATAAGCACAAAGCCTTTTAGAAACTAATAACAGGAACTTTAGGAAGATAACTTACATGGGGAAAGGGTTAGAATTGTTTATCCAACAGCATCATCAATGCTTTTTCTCCTTTCTCATTTCTGTCATGAAAATGTTAATCTTCAAATCTCATGCTGGGACCTGAGTCTTTTTGTTATTTGAAATGCAGTGGAGTTTTAGACTTTGAGTGAAACATTTTATATACAATAAATCTCTGAAATCCAGAAATTGTGTAAAATGGAAATCTGTCAGAGAAGGAAACTCAAGCATTGCCTGCTAAAATGAGCTATAGAAAAGTGGTAATGCTACACATATCAAAGATGGAAAACTTGTGAGACCCAGAAAGATAAGGCCGTCCCATTGAATTCCACACCTCACAGGCTACTATAAAAGTTAAATGAGATTGCTGTTGTTTTGTTGTTGTATCTGCTTCCATGAAAATTACACCTAAGAAAACCCTATGGAGTATTTCTACTCTTGTAAAATGGGATCACTATAAGTCCAAATTTAGTCAGTGGCCACTAATAAAAGTTCCTCATTCAGGGCTTTTCCTAGTTTGCCATACTTTCATTTACATTTGATATCTCCTTCATCTTTTCTTGAACTTCTGTTATGGTGCTGTGGATTAATGCTCTGAACTGCAAAGTCAATTTGAACTGCAGTTTCGGTGGTTCAAGCTCACCAGTTGCTCCTCAGAAAACCTATAAAGGGTTGCTATGGGTCAGAACTAACTTGATGGCCCTTAACAACAACAACAACAACAACAACAACAACTTTTCTTAGAGGGAAGTGGTGATTCAGTGGTAGAATTCTCACCTTCCAGTCACAGAACCTGTGTTTGATTCCCGGCCAATCTTGCTATGATGCTGATCAAGTTTAAGCAGAACTTCTAGACAAAGATGGATGAGGATGAAAGGCCTGGAGACTTACTTTAAAAAATCAGCCAGTAAAAACCATAAGGATCACATCTGTCCATTTAGTAACCAATTATGAGAATGGTGCAGTATCAGGCAGCATTTCATTCCTTTGTACATGGGGAAACCATGGGTTGGGGACTGACATGGTATCAGCTTACAACAAATATCTTTTCTTCATTGCTCCTTCCCACTGCTTGAGTATTTTCTAACTAAAACAATGTACAGGGTTTGTAACCATGCTTCACCATGAAAAGGACTCATAATATATTTGTAGCATGAATGAACAAGTGCATACTTAGTATTTTACTCAAATGATTTCTTAAATCTCTAGTTCTCCTTGTCACAAAGAAAGGCTAGTTTGGGGTTTGAATCAGTTAATTCAGACAGCATATAGCTTGGAGTCATAGAGTATAATAGTAATTTCCCTTTTTCAATGTGTCAATCTTTCTTATATTATCAGGACTCTTCCTCATTGTGGGAATATCAAATATTACAATTACTGTCAAATGCAAGTAATCATGCCTTCAAGGATAAGTCTCTGTTGGTGAATGCTTCTTACCAAGAGAGAATTAGACAAAGTGACAGGGTTAATTCCAAATAGCATGAAAAGGTGTTGGCGGTGTGATGCTATTGCTGCTCAGGAGACACATCAATTACATCCCTGACAGTCTGAAAGACTGTGGAGAAAGCTGTGTCTGTGTCTAGACTTACCTTCTTTCATCATACAGCAAGGTCTTTGGTGTGCTTCATGATATGAACATGGAGGAAATTGAAGTGCTTTCTTTAAATCAGACTTTAGAGATACTATTTGTGTAAATTTTGAAAATTATTGGGTAGAAATTAATCCTAATGTGAAAAGAAAGCCTAGCTGATGCATTAGCATGCTTTGTGTGAAATGAATCTCCTCCCCTGGCAAACTTCAACAATGTTCCTCAAGAGCAGAGGAAATAACCATCTAATCAAGTAGAAAAGTTAAATGAGTTTTATCATCGTGTCATTAAAAATGGCAATTCTAATGTCAGGTTTCATTTTGGTGACAAATGCCATGTAGGAAGGGACAACAACTTGCCCATAACCTCTGGTGCTGTCTGCCTGTAAGGTGGCTAGGGCAAGACATTTGGGAGAACAGGCAATGAGTTGGAGAGAAAGACAAAATACACTATGTGCTCTTTGGAAATGGTCTCCCTGGAGGATTTGAGAGCTCCGTGATCTCAAAATTGGTCTGGTTGAGTTCCAGAATAATCAGCCATATTACTTTGTGGCAGCCACTATAATAAAACCATTACATAAAGCCAACATGTGGTTTGAACATCTCAGTTGATGTATTAGTCATCCTTTGGGCAATTACATATGAAATATTTACCCAGATCCTAAAGAAATATGCACTGTTAATCTCTAGCTTGTGAACATTTTTTTTTAAGGGAAGGTATCATTAATGCCAAATTTAAGCCAATTTCATAGTTGATACTCAATTCATGTTGAATGAAAGAATGCTGATTGAATGCAGTGTTACAAATTTTCTTTCTTTCTTTAAGACTTTGCTACTCAAAATTTAGTTACCGGATCATCAACATATATATTACCTGTGAAATTGTTACAAAAAATACTTAATCACAGGCCCCACTGCATATCAAAATCTCAGAATGTGGTCATTTGTATGCACATTCAATTTGAGAAGTGCTGCGCTAATACACTTCTCATGAAGCATGTTGTTGTTATGTGCCTTTGAGTCAGTTCCAATTCATAATGACCTAGTATAGGGTGCATGAGGTAGTAAATCTTTATGGTAGGAGAAACTGCAGACCTGCAATTAGCAAGCCAATGCATAACCCATTTTGCCGCCTGTGTTCCTTCCATAGAGCATACATGAGACACAATTATGAAAACTTCTTAGATGTTACCAAACACCTTCAGGCAAGGAGTTGTTGGGACTGAGAGCTCAGGACCATAGTTTCAGTGAACACTTTGATCAATTGGCATAATGTTGTCCACAAAGACAAAGTTCTACATCTTACTCTTGTGGGTAGCCAGCTGTCTAAGGTGAAACTATTAGTCTTTTCCTGTATGGAGGTTAGAATAGTGATGAAAATTGAAAACACTTGTAATCAATTAGCTCAATGGACTAATGGAACACATGAACATCAGTTTTCATGACCTTGAGACCAGAAGTACTAGATGGTACCTGTGTCTGTGTATCACTACCATCTATTTTGAAGGGGATCGTATTAGAAGGTCCTGGACAGAGTGTGAGAAAATATGGGACAATATTCAAAATTGTATGTGTATATATATATATATGTGTGTGTGTGTGTGTGTGTGTGTGTGTAATCTCCTTCAAAATAGATGGTAGTGATAGACAGGTACCATCTAGTACTTCTGGTCTCAAGGTCATGAAAACTCTGGTAGCATAGTGGTTACGAATCGGGCTGCGAACCTTAAGGTCAGTGGTTCGAAACTACCAGCCGCTCCGCGGGAGAAAGATGAGGCTTT
>NW_006408740.1:5067560-5074995 GCF_000296735.1 Chrysochloris asiatica
AAATATATATATATTTACCATCTTATTGTTCAGAAAGACCCTGGAGGAACCTGAGATTATGACCTTCAGTTACCCTGAGGAACTAAACTGATTTCTGGAATTGAACTCACCCTTGGGGCTCAATTTTTGGCCAACTGGTAGATAGTTATAGAGGGGACAACACTAGCAAGGTATGTTTACCATGGAATGGTCAGTCATTCAAGATCAAAAGGGCAGCATTTACCTAAGGACAAAGTTCAGAAGGGATGGGAAGGAACATGGAATGAAAATAATCTTGGGGAGGAAGTGGGATAAAGGATGTTTCATGGAGGGGACTGCAATCATTGAAATGAAATGAAGTGTGTGATTTATTGAATGCAAAATTAACTATCTGCCCTCTAAACCTTCACTCAATTCACAATTAAATGTTTAAAAATAGATAAATAAAAGATAACACATTGCCCAGGAGCTATACAGTTTCTACCAAGTAAATGATAATGTCTTATATTTGTTAAGCTTGATTGTAAAGATTCTCACAGAACTAAGTAGCTGAAGGAAGTAAATATATAAGGGCAAGTCAAAAAGTATTTGTACAAAGTCACAGAAAGTTTTATTAAATGAAATATCAAAATGTACAGCTATTGTTTCTCTGCATATTTTTCATCTATGTTTATACACTTCTGAAGTAGCACTTCCATCTCTCTAACCCTTCCTCAAAGAATTCTGTGGTCTTTGATTTACAACAGTTTTGGTATCCTTGAGGGACTCAAATAATGTTCCTTTTAAGTGTTCTTTGAGCTTTCAGAAATAAAGACATCTGAAGGGACAAGATCATGGCTGTAGAGTGGATGGGCTAAGGTTTTCCAACAAAATTCTTGTAAAATGGTCCTTGCTACCTTCTAAGAATGAGCTCACCAGCTTCTCCTTTGAAACCCTATACAGGGTCGCTATGGGTCAGAACTGACTCAATAGCACGTAACAACAACAACAATGTACATTGTCATGATGGAAAAAAAAAATACTCAGTGAAAAATTTTCTCACTGATGTAGTTTTCAATTTTCTTAAAACATCTTCCTAACAATTCCCTGTGATTTTCCTGTGTCCTTTAAGAAATTCTATTAAGATTAACTCTTTGGAGCCCACCCCTAAAACAGTGACCATAACCTTCTAAGTTGACTTCTCTGCTTTGAATTTAAGTAGCTCAGTAGATCCCCTTAGAAGCCACTGTTTTCATTAGACAATTTTTTTTAAGGTACCCTAAAAAGACTGGAGTCCTGGTATGGTGCTGTGGGCTAATGCACTGGACTGCAAAGTTGTTTGAACCACAAGGCCAGTGGTTCAAGCTCACCAGATGCTCCTTGGAAACCCTTTACAGAGTCGCTATGGGTCTGACTTGATGGCACTTAATAACAACAAAAAAGATTAAGATTAGTGTGTAACTAAGAGAACTTGTCTGTAGCCATCCACTGATCACAGAGACATGTTTAAACTTGCTGTTTGAAATAAAACTGTACATGCATGAACAGGAATCATAGTAGCAATACTTTGTATGTAGAATAAGACCTACTAACACTCTTCTTTTAATGAAAAAAATATAGCATTTAAAATAACCAAGTGATAAATATTTCATTTCTACTTTTAAGTGTTTTAATTTACATATCAACTTATATGAGTTCCTGAAAATATTTTGAGTTCATGAAATGTAAGGATCATATTTAGATATTTAAATGCTGGGCTATTAATGGAATGGGTAGTGTTTCAAACCTTTCCAGAAATGTCTTGAAAGAAAGGTCTATCTGGTTCTAAAAGGTCATAGTGTCTTTCAGTATCTCTATTGAGCGTAGTTCTACTTTGACACACATGGAGTTGGCTTAAGTAAAAATAGGCTCAATGGCAACTGGTTTGGGGTTTATATATTCCTACTATTTTGAATGTAATTGTTTTCAAAATTTTTATTAAATTGTCTCAAATGTCTAGGTAAAAATATTGTCTCTTATAGCATTAAATACTTTCTTCTGAAAACAACATAGTTTCTAATTGTAATTTCAAGATTTATTTCTTTAATATCTCCTGAACATAGATAATAAACTACATAAGGACAAGACAAGGCTTGTCTCTGTTACTGTTGTGTTTATCAAGCAGATGAAGATTTTCCAAGGCTTACTTAACCAACCCATACTTTGACTTTCTACTTTGAGAAAACTCTCCTTTATTTTATATAAGAATAATATTGTCATCAATTATCAGAAATAATCAATGGTAGCCTTCTCCACTGCTTAGAAGACTGAACATATCCATTGCCTCCTAAAAGGGCTAAATTTGTTTCCTTTCTTCATCTATCTTCACAAAGAAAATGTTTTCTACATCTTAACTAAAAACTCTAAGTTTCAAATCCTAAATCTCTTAAGAATTTTTTCCCCTCTCAAAACTGTCCTCTTCAAAGAGTTGTGTAGTATCCACAAACCACTCACTATTTGTTGTCAAGCCAACTCTGACTGACAACAACCCCAGGTGTATCAAAGTAGAACTTTGTTTCATAAGGCTTTTAATGGATGGTTTCATAATTGTATGTTTGATCAATTTCAGGCTGAAGAAGGTGGTAGAATTCTTCAATTTCATCTTCACTGGCTATAGTGGTTGGTACTTTTCTTCCTAAATGGAATGGAAATTCTGATCTTCAGCTGAGTATGTTAACCATTTTGCACCACCAACGGATCCTGTAGTGTCTATAGATCTGAGGACAACCTCACTGCAATGAGAGCCTCCTCAATTTTTCAACCTTTGCTATCCAATAGATATTTCATCTCCATTTGTTGGTTCTTTATGGTTTAAACTTTGTTTTGGTGTGTGTGCATGGGTGCATATTTGCTCTGTATTTTGTGGTGTTTCATTAGCAGCCTTTGCAATTCTGTGGGTGTTTTCTCAATCTGAAATGGAACCACTGACTTTCTAACAGCCACTGCTGTTTGTGCAGTTCTCTGCAAAAATGGCTTCGAATGTTACCTTGCCTGTTCCACTTCGGTGCAACCACAAAGATGAATAGGCACGAATCCCGCGACACATACACTTCACCTCTCTGACAGGGTTTGATAAGATCAGACATCGGGGTTGCACGTGGTCTGACAGTACAGAGGTGGAGTTGAGCTGTGGCCTTTGCTCATGGTGTCCTGTATGTCTGCTGCCAGTCAGCACTCACCAGATCCCTGCTTCAGGAGGGCTAAGCCCTGAGGAGAGAAGTCAGGTTGAGTGTATAGGGGTCTATGGATACTTTCCAACAAAAAAATGGGCTTGGAAAATATTCTGGCAAGTTTCTTCCTTTATCTTGTCATTTTGGTTGTTTATTTTCAGCCTTTACTATTACTCTCCCACCAAGAATCTTAATAAAAAAACACAGTCTGCCATGCCTTGGGCTAAAGCCTTTGTACATATTCTTTCTGAATCACACCTCTTTGAAAGTGGGTCTGTGTTTCTCTGCATCTGAGCTCACAGGCCAAGACAGGCCAAGTCACTCCAACGTCAGTATCTAAACCAAAGCGAGAATTCACCGAATCTGTAGTCCAGATGTGGGTAGTGGTATTTATGGGAATATATCTGACAGGTTTTTAATTTTTTTAATTTTTCATGCAATAAGGATTCCTTGTGACTCAAAAGAAAAAAAAAAACAAAAACCACTTGATTGGGTCAGGATTAGATGGTAATCATATTGTGGGTAGGTATTATCTGGGTCTAATCTTTATTTCAGAAGTCATATATAGTAAATTCAAACTGACATTGCCTGACAGTGCAACATTCAATATTATGAACCTGAAAACCCCTATGTAAAGAGAATATGGAAATAATTTATACTTCAGGGTGATGTGCTGCTTTAGTATGGTGATGGTTCAATGGACTTTTATTCGGCTGAACTGAGGTGGAAGGGGGCAAGTATATATATTAATTTTTACGTATGAAGAAACTCATATAAGGCAGAGAAAAGTGAATTGACCCAATCAGTTAAGCACAGTGAGTTACTAGTAACAAATATAGGTGTCATGATTGTTTTCATAATTATAAAATAAATTAAATTATTAATTTTCTTTCTCTTCAGAAAGATGGTGAAAGACAAAAATAACCAAGGGCAATCAGAAAAAGCAAAATGGAGAAATATCTGTACCTGAGCACTTGCTGTGTTCCAGATTCTTTAAACTTTAATGAAATATTGCTGACATTGTTTTATACTTGAGAAACTTAAAGGGTAAATAATTTACCCAAGGTTACTAGGCAAATAAGTGGTAGAAGTGTGATATAAACTCCACTATGTGTGACTCTCTCACCCACACTGCTTCCCATATCTGAAGTGTAAAGGAGGTAGACACTTTTCTAACTTAGCAGCAATGAGAGCTTACAACCCATCTTAAGTCTCTGGCTTTCCATATTCCCTGCTTGTGAATTGAGAACTCCATTTATTTGGACTTTGCTTGGGTAGAGAAGCTGTAGCAAACCAAGAGATTTGTTGAGGATGTTCATCCGTAAAGCACAACCATCTATTTTAAGTGATAGTGATGGCTACTCTCTTTAGCCACAGATGATTGGTACAAGATCTACTGTATTTTTACCTTTTATCCCTACAGTTAGAGTAATAGGGTGCTTATGAGGTTACCATGTCAGTAACTGCAAAAGCATCCCCTACTCAAAGAAAGTCAGCAGCCATCACAGTAGCCTTTGCATCATCAAAACTAAAATTAAAGGTTTCTAGCTAGGGTGAATGATTTTCTGGTTTCCAAAAGAGAACAATGCCATATGAACCAACCAAATCAAGATGTTGCTGTCAAGTTGATTCTAATGCATGGCAATTCCATGTGTGTCAGAGTAGAACTGGGCTCCATAATATTTTCAAGTCTATGACCTTTTGAAAGTAAATGACCAGGCACCTCTTACTGGACTTTTATTTTCAACATTTTTTTGTGTATTTGGGTAGTTAGCTGTACCTTTTAGAGACTCCTAGTGTTGGCAGTGTAGGATCAACACTGAACTGCGAACCATAAGGTCAGTAATTCAGACCCACTAGCTACTCACTAGAAATTTTACACATGATCACTATGAATCAGAACTAACTACTTAACAGCAACAATTTAATAACAACAACAATCACTGGACCAACACTAGTCTCAGTTTATCTTACTGTGGTGACTTGTGTGTTGCTGTGATGGTGGAAGCTATGCCACTCATATTTTAAATACCAGCAGGGTCACCCATAGTAGACAGATTTTAGCTAAATTTTCCGATTAAGACAGATTAAGAAGAAGGAGAGGTAGACCACTTCTGAAGAGTAAGCTACTGAAAACCTTAGTAATAGCAGTATAACATTGTTAGACATAGTGCCAAAAGATGAGTCCCTCAAGTTGGAAGGTCTTCAAAATATGACTGGAGAAGAGTTGCCTACTCAAGATAGAGTTGGTGTTAATGGAGCAAAGCTTTCAGGACTTATATTTGCTGATGAGGCATAACTCAAAATGGAAAGAAACTGCTGCAAACATCCATAAAAAGGAAAGTCAAATGTATGAAATATGAATATAGGAAAATTGGAAGTCATCCAAAATGAAATGAAATCCATAAAGATCGATATCTTAGGCATTAGTGAGATGAAATGGAGTCCTGGTGTGGCACTGTAGGATAATGTGCTAGACTGTAAGGTCGATTTGAACCATAAAGTTGGTGGTTCAAGCTCACCAGCAGCTCCTCAGAAACCCTATACATGGTTAATATGAATCAGAACTGACTTTGTGGAACTTAACAACAACAACTGTGAGCTGAAATGGACTTGTATTGGCCATTTTGAATCAGGCAATTATATGGTTTACTATGTTGGGGATGACAAAATGAAAAGGAATGGCCTCAAATTCATTGTCAAAAAGAACATTTCAAGATCTATCTTGAAGTACAATGCTATGTGTGATAAAATAATATCCATAAGCCTTCTAAGAAGGCTATTATTCAAATGTACACACAAATCACCAAAGCCAGTGATGATGAAATTAATTCTTTCAACTCTTTAGTCTAAAATTGATCAAACATGCAATAAAGTTGCCTTGATAATTATTGGTGATTGGAATGTGAAAGGTGAAAATAAGAAAGATCAGTACTTGGAAAATATGGCCTTATTTATTAAGATGATGCTGGAGATCACATGGCAGATTTAAAAAAGACCAATAGCTTCTCCATTGCAAATATCTGTTTTCAACAACATAAAAGGACTATACATGCATACGTCACCAAATGGAATATACAGGAATCAAATTGACTAAATCTGTGGGAAGAGACTATGGTGTAACTCAATTGCTAGGTTGTTATGAAGTGATATTGAGTTTGTTCTGACTAATACCAATGCTGTAAAGGGCTTCTGAGGATCAGCTGGTGGGTTTAAACTGTCAACCTTGTGGTTAGCAATCCAGTGCTTATCTACAGCACCACACTAGGACTCCAAGAAGCTCAATGGCATCATCCAAAACAAGACCAGAGATGACTGTGGAACCTGCTCATATGCAAGTTCAGGCTGAAACTAAAGACAATTAAAACAAGTCCACAAGAAACAAAATATAACTTTGAGTATATCCCACCAGAATGTAGAGACCATCTCATGAACAAATTTAATACATTTATCATTAATGACTGAAAAGCAGGAGTTGTGGGATGATATCAAGAACGTAATACATTAGAAAGAAAAAGGTCACTAAGAAGAGAAAGGGGAACTCACTGCCATCAAAGAAGAGTCAGAGTGGAGTACATCCTTTGGACCTCAAGATCTCTTCACATTGAACTTCCTTGACCCAGGGACAGAACATTGTTACAGAAGAGGAGTAGCAAAGGAGCAGCAGCAGCAGTACCAAAAAACAGTGCATAAGACACAGTCGTGTGATTCCCAGTCCATGGAGCAAGTAAAGCAGAGTGACTTTGTGCAGAAAACTTGCTTGTAGAGTAGGGCGCCTTCAAGCACTTAAATGGGGAGTTAGCTTTCCTGATTCCCCCAAGCTAGAGCTAAGTGCCTTCAGGCTTAGGCTTATGGTGGAATGGTATGCCCCATGGGCATTCATCAGCAACTGATGGAAACAACCATGTTCTTAGCATTTCTGATCCTATTCCCCCATTACTGTGAATATTGTGTTAAGGTTCTGTGTGGCTATTGCAATGGATTATCGAACCAGTTGAGTTGAGAGGGCTGTGGGAAGAATGGTCTGTTGTCAGTATTTTTGCAACTGGTGTCAGAAGTGAGTTTTGTTGCAATGGCTTCAGATTCATGAAAGTATGGAGTTTTGTAAGAGAAAGAATGAAAGACATGGGAAATGAAACTTCCGATTCTTAAATTGTTGCTTTGCTTATTATCTGTAATGGCTGAAAGAAATATAAGAGATGCTATGCTGCAACTGAGAGGAGACTAGCTGCTACTGAAGTTACCTGGGGAAAAAAGTCACAACAAAA
>NW_006408740.1:5076642-5090640 GCF_000296735.1 Chrysochloris asiatica
CAACCCTGCTATGAAAAACATCCTAAAGGAAGTTCTGTGAACTGAGAACCAGCAAGAACACATAACAACTACAGAATGATGTACATGGGAACATTAACCTGAACTCAGTCGACAAATGAAAGAGTGAAGAACAGAATAAAATTATAAGAACAGAGGGGAAAAAAAAAAAAAAAAAAACTGTCTCAACTGTAAAGGTAGAAGTTTTGTAACAAAAATGGGGGAGTAGGTAATCCTTCAGTCCAGAAACAAAGGACAAAGGAGAAGATCATGAGCAGAATGCGGGACCCTATCCAGAGAAGCAGCAACACGAGATATCAGGCAGAGATGAGGACATGAAGAGAGACAGCAACTGAGGACTCTAGACTCATGGAAAGAGAAAGGCTTTGTGCTGGCAGTCAGGAGGCAGGCTTACAGAATGTGCCATTTGGTTGTTTAAATTATTACATACTCCTGAGTGTTTTTGTGTACAACCTCCCTCCCACCCCCCCAAAAAAAAAACAAAACAATAGAAGGAATAGAAAAAAATACTGTTGAATGATGATGTGTGCATCATCATTGTAATCATTACAATGAAGTGATGGTGTAAAACTGATATTCTCCCATGTAAACTATCACTCAATTCACAATAAAAACAAACAAACAAACAAAAAGTCAAATAAACAATATGGCTAGTAGGTGGCCACGGCTAACTGGATCTATCCTGCCAGAGTCCCAAGGCCATATGCACATAAATGAAGAGACAGTCCATGGAAAAGATTAAATTTGGTTGATGTGTTAAGGATTATGTTTTTATCTGACGGCACCATGGATATTGAATGTTTCTTCCACATGGAATTGTAAAATAGATTTCTTGTGTGATGGAACTAATGTGGTTATCTTGATTTACAGAAAGGTTGTAAGCCCACCTTCAGCCTATGTTTGATTGGATACACTAAAAGGGGACCTAGGATTTGCCCAGAAGAAACAGGCTTTATTTTAAGCTGGTAGCCTGAGTATAGAGTAAATGGCTTAGGTGGAAGCCTGAGTCACATCTAAAACTGCTGACAGAACAACTGATTTATGTTTGAAAGAAAGACCTGTATAGACAAAAATGACTTTGACATTCTAAATTTTGAACAATGTTTGCCAGTGATTGTATCAAGACAGAAAAAGTCTGTACCCCTCAGAAAAAAAACCCTTCTAAGACTGAAAGTTAAAGGGAGGCAGCAAGCAAAGAGTCTGGTATACTCGCTAGTGTTACCACCTGGATCCACTTAATGAGTGGAAATGAGGAGAATTCAGCATTGATAGCTAGGGCTGAATAGACCAGAACCCATCAAAGGAAGAAACAGATGCTTGATATTGTGATCTGGTGTAAATTGCTGCACTTTAATGGGTTGCTCTTGATTTGACTTTGCTTATGAATGAAGATGGTCAAAGTTCCAAGACAGCAGATTCTTCACATCAAAGAAGATACTTGCCTCCTCCAAGTACTTGGTTGATAGAGCTGGAGGATTTAAAAATGGGATATCTAAAATGGGGGAAGATAAAGGCATGAAGTGACCGACTTACAAACTATCATGGGTGTGCACAATTGAAATGATATGGGGGAAATAAAGAGAAAAAAGAAAAGATATCAGAAGAGTCTCTGGAACTTGCTCTTGAATATACAGAAGCTAAAGTGATCAGAAAAAAAATTAAGTAAAAGAGCTGAAAAGAAAAATTTCAAAGGACAGTTTGAGAAGACAAAATCAAGTGTTATAATGAACTGTGCAAAGGCCTGGAGTTAGAAAATCAAAGGGGAAGAACATGCTCAGCATTTCTCAACTTGAAAGAGATGAAGAAAAAAATCATTCAAGTCTCAGTCAAAACATTGAATGATTCCATGGCCAAAATATTGAATGATGAATTCAACATCAAAAGAAGATGGAAAGAATACACAGAGTCACTGTACAAAAAGAATTGGCTGATGCTCATTGATTTCAAGTTGGTGCTGACTTGATGGCACCTAACAACATCCATTTCAAGAGGTAGTGTGCAATCAAGAACCAATTGTATCAAAGGAAGAAGACCAAGCTGCACTAAAGACATTGGTGTAAAACAAGGATAAAGGTATTTATGGAATGCAAAGTGAAGTGGTTCAACAAACTGATGGAGCACTGATGTGTGCCAAGAAATGTGGAAGATAGCTACCTGGACAACTGATTTTGAAAACATCCATATTTGTGCCCATTCCAAAGACAATTGACCAAGTAGAATTTCATAATCTTCAAATAATATCATTATAATTACATGCAAGTAAAATTTTTCTGAAGATAATTCAACACTCTTTGTAGCAGTATATTCATAGACAACTGTCAGAAATCCAAGCCACATTTAGAATAGGATGTGGAATGAGGAAGGTCATTGCTGACATCAAATAATTCTTGGCTGAAGTCAGAGAATACCAGAAAGAAGTTTATTTCTGCTTTATTGATTATACAAAGTTATTCAAATGCATGGATTATTACAAACTATGGGTAACATTGGGATGAATGGATACTCCAGAACACTTAATTGTGCTCAGTAGACAGTTGTTCAGCAGAATAGGAGATACAAAATAGTTTAAAATCAGGACAGGTGTGAATCAAGGTGATGTCCTTTCACCATACACATTCAATCTGTATATTGAGCAAATAATATGAGAAGCTGGGTTATATAAAGAAGGACATGACATCAGGATTGGTGGAAGACTCATTAACAACCTGTGATATACAGATGCCATAACTTTGCTTGCTGGAAAGGAAAAGGACTTAAAGCAGCCTCCAGTATGGATTGTACCTCAAGAAAACGAAAGTCCTCAGAACTGGATATCATGATAAATCAAGAGATGATTGATGTTTCAAAGACTTCATTTTGCTTGGATCCACAATCAACACTCATGGAAGCAGCAGTCAAAAAAATCAAATGACATATTGCATTAGTTAAATCTGTTACATAAGAAGTCTTTAAAGTTTTAAAGAGCAAAGATGTCAGTTAGAGGACTAAGGTGCATCTGACTGAAGTGGTATTTTTAATCACCTTATATGCATGTGAAAGTTGAAAACAGTTAAAGAAGAATCAATGCATTTGAATTATGATGCTGGCAAAAATATTGACGGTACTATGAACTGACTGAAAAAACAAACAAATCTGTCCTTGAAGAAGTACAGCAAGAAAGTCCCTTTGAAGCAAAACTTTGTCCCTTGCACTTTGAATATGTTGTCAAGAGGGATTAGTTCCAGGAGAATGGCATTATGCTAGGTAAAAATGGAGGATTCGTGAAAAAGATGAAGACCCACAACAAGATGGATTGACACAGTTTCAGCAGCAATGAACTCAAATGTAACAATAATTGTGAAGTTGGTGCAGGACAAGGCAATGTTTTGTTCAGTTGTACATAGGGTTGTTATGTCTCAGAACTGACTTGAAGACATCTAATAACAATAAGGCCACCAGGTAGCCCCAAAATTGATTGGTCAAAGTCCACCAGTTGCTATGTGGGAGAAAGATGAGACAGTCTGCTCCCATAAAATTTATAAGCCTCAGAAGCCCTAGTAAGCTTTTTTGTCTGTATAAGGGTTGTTGGTATGGTTTCCTGGTGTGGCATTGTAGGGTAAACACCAGACTGCTAACCCCAAGGTCTGCATTTAAAACCCACAATCTGTTCCTTAGAAACCCTATACAGGATTGACACAGTGGCAGCATCAGTGGGCTCAAACATAAAAATTGTGAGAATGGCATAGGACCAGACAATGTTTGTTTTTGTTTTGTTTTTTTTTCTGTTGTGCATAGGATCACTATGAGTTGGAACTGATTCAACAGCACTTAACAACAATAACATAGATTTGCCATTAGTTGGAATCGACTCAATACCAGTGGGTTAAGGTCACAAGAGTGGGACTAAAAATCCAGCAAGTTTATGCTATTCCTTATAAGATTTTCACAAGTTCAAGCCTGGGAAGGAGAATTTGAAGATTCATAAGAAAACTCTTCATGAAAAAGGAAACTGCAGCTAAGCACTGGACAGCAAGGTCAGCGTTAAGGGCAGTTCAGACCCACAGCATTTCCCTGTCTAGGCTGTGCTAAAGATGATAAATGGGCTTTTCAGATGGTTTGACTTTTGGACCCCAGTTTATCACTACTGGATCCCCCAACTTCTCTGAACATCTAATTTGTCCTTACCATGGTTTTCGTTTCTTAAAAATGAAATTAGCTATGGGTAGGAGTCAATAAAATACACATGAAAGAAAAAACTTCTGGCTGTGTCTTGAAAGCACCACTGCCTCTTTCCTCTCAAAACTCCTTCATGTTAGAGGAGTTGGAAACATTGACTAAAGTATATGATTTTTGAATTCATAAACTTAGTCTGAGTCATCTCAGTGCTAGATCTTTATAAAAAACTATTGAGGTACAAAATGTGCATATTTCAGACTCAAGAATGTTAGCCATTCAAATATTTTAGGTCAAGATGGCCTTATTTTGTTTAATCACAGAATTTCAAAGCTGGAAAAGACCTTAGAGCTTTCTCTTCCAACTCTGTCATTTTACAAATGGTAAACTGAGATACTGAGCAGTCAAATTATTTGCTTCTCACCAAAAATCAAGTCCAACAATCTGGCCTTAAAGATCCTTGGTTATATTTGTCCCTTACTGTTATGCCTGCCTGTTTCTTTTTATTGAGTGCTGCACTAGGACAAGAATGTTTTAAAGCAGCCCAGTATTGCATGATATTCTTGTCACCTTTTCCTGCATGTTGTTCTTATATTCAGTTACAAATCTGGCTCTGACCCTTGCTGAAAGGGGTCATTGAAAGTGGGTAAGGAGAGAGTGAGAAGTAAGCTTGGTCATGACCCAATCAGTCCATGGTTACTAAATTTCTCAGTAATGGAACCTTTTTTACAAGTTAAAAAAGTACAAGTTGAGGAAGCAGTATCCATGGAGAAAAGATCTAGGGAAGGGGCTGGGTATCTGGCAATACCATTAGTTCTGGTGTTACATTCAATCTCAATGGCCCATTTTGAGTTCACAGGCCTAGTCACAACACAATAGGAAAGCAACATGCACGCAAGGAGATGGTTGATCAAGAATTCCAGTGTACATTTTACTCCAGCACTGACTAGAAGAGGTAGAAAGAAAAGGGATCACTTGGGGCGAGGGGGATGTTATATCTTACAGAAATATAGAAATAGTTGATCTAAATTTTTGAGCATATTAAAATAAAAGTTTTTTGTTCACCCCTCTTCAAACTCCAGCAATTCTGATTCAGTATAGCATGGGGCTAGGAATCTGATTTTTTTTGTCTTGATAGTGTTGATGGTTGTCCAATTTCATTTTCTTTGAAACAAAACAAAACAAAAAGCTATTTCATTCTGGAATAACTTTATATTTATAGAAAAGTTACAATGATAAGAATTCCCATGTACCTGTCATCCCATTTCCCCAAATGGTAACATATTGTATAACTATGACACATTTACCAAAACTAAGAAATTAACATTGGTGCATTACTATTAACCAAGTATTTAACTCATATTTCCCTAAAATGTAACCTTTTAATAAGTGCCTCAGCAGATTCTGGTTCATAGGCAAACATCTTATAATTATTGATTTTCTTTTTTCAAAAAAAGACTGATTTATCCAGAAATGAGTGCTGGCTGTTGGAATCACGTATAGCATATGTCATTGTTGTTGTTAGGTGCCATCAAGTCGGTACTGTCTCATAGCGACCTTATGCACAGCAGAATGAAATACATAACTGTATATGTATAGCATATACAGTTTGGGTAATATATTGAGTGTTCCAGAGAAAAGAAGCTCTAGAATGTAAAGCTATTTTCCAGATAAGAACTTTCTCCCAACAGAGGAAAGTTTGGCTAGTGTTTCTAGAATCTCAAAAACAGGCTCCAGCAATGATGAAAAGTTTTAAAAGGAGTGATAACCAGAGACTCTCTGTGTCTCTTTTATGACAATATCAGGACACAGAATCTATTCAAATAGGTAACAGGTATATTCCATTGTCACTGAGTATACACCAAAGACTTTTGCTTTGGTTGCAGTAGTTGGATGTGGTAGATTTAGGGAAGGAGTTCCTGACATGACAATAGGTGACCCCAAGTTTTAGTGTCCTGCATTTTATTTCCAAAGTAAATAAGTTTGTTGTCATTTCCTATATAATTAGTGCTGGTTTTGGTCCTTTATTTACTTGAAACACATTTACTAAGAACCAAATATGTGCAATGAAGATACAGACGTTGGTAAAATATAACCTGGATCCTAAAAAGACATGCAGTATGATGAGAGAGATACACAAGCACAAGTAAAAAAAAAAAATCATTTTAAAGGATATTTTCACTTTCAAATTATCTGAAATACTCCAAAGAAGTATTAAAACATGGACTTTAAAATACTTCAAACAAGTTCTGTGATGGCCAATAAGGCAAAATTGTAACAAGGTCAGTTATGGAAAATAAGGCAAAATTCAGACATGAATTTTAAAATTTTCTGTGAAGCAGCACAATAATAATTGGAATGTAAAAAAAAGTATGGATCAAAACCCTGGAATGGGAGAAAACTTTTAGGAAACTGATGTGGGAAATTGGATAATTGCCAGAACTATGGTGTTGGACACACATGCAAACTAGTGTGGTTGGCTGCCATCTTTGAGCAGAACATGGTTGTTTCCAACTCTACTAGTTAACACACACTGCCCTTGTTTCATAATAGATAAATCATATTTCTAAAAGCAGAGCATTGATCTACAATTCTACTCATTCTGGCAATCATTCCAGTTCACCCACATCTTACAAATTCTGGTCAATTTCACTTTCATTTTGTTGGTCATGACTAAACTGGGAAAAGGCAGTTCAAAATCCTGGTTAAAACAGGGAAGCAAGAGGGGAATTCAGAGAAAGAGGAAGGCCTGTGCTAAAACCTGATTTGGATTTGGTTAATCTCAGTGACTTGTGAAAAGCCCTCAGAGCCCTTATGAGGGAGGGGTGGTCATGATCTGAGCCTTAACATATTTACATCTTTTCAGAGAGGTGTCAATTACTGGGGACCTCCTTGTGGCAACTCTGACTCAGAAGGAAACTCACCAGTTGCTACATAACATCATTGTATACCACTTCCTGAAGGGCTTTGGGTTTTCCCTAGAAGACTCTTGTTCATGTACAAGTCCTGCCAGGAACAAAATGGGGATCAACAGCTGTGCAGGCCAAACTGAAACTGTGCCTTTTTGTATTATACATCCAGTCTTAGTCTGGAGTCTCTACTATGAGTGAACCTGCTGGTATTTGAAATATTAGTGGCATATTTTCCAGCATCATAGCAACACTCAAACTATCACAGTATGACCAGCTGACAGATTAAAACAGACTAGGAAGGATAGACTGATGATCTACTTTCAAAAGTTAGCCAAAAAAACTTAGGGATCACAACCGAACATTGTCTGATTTGCTTGCTTTGGCCATGTAGTCAGAAGGATCAGTCACTATGATAGGGCATCATGGTTGGTGAAGTAGAAAGCCAGTAAGGTCAAGCAAAACCTTCTGTGAAATAAATAGGCACAGTGCCCACAACAGTAGACTTGAACATTGTGACAAGAATAAGGATGACAAAGGATCAGGTAGTATTTTACTCTGTTCCACATAAATTCAAGTTGACTCACGACAGCTATCTATCTTTATCTATCTATCTATCTATCTATCTATCTATCTATCTATCTATCTATCTATCTTTATCTATCTATCTCTCTATCTCTCTATCTATCTTTATCTATCTATCTATCTAAATAGAAACAGAGTAGAAGTAGTAAATTCTGTGCATGTATATAGACATGCAACAATGTGAGTCAAAAATTGTCCAGACTCCAACTATATTAAAACTTCAGTTGGTTGAATTATCTTACCAGTACTTTCTATTCAAAGTTGCTGCTGTGTGGTTGTGAACATATTATGTCTGTTCATTTGCAAATGTGGTGTGAGAAAAAATGGCTGCCCTACTTGTGATTTACATGAAAGTAGAGCAGAGTGCAGTGATACTTTTATTTTTTATTTTTATTTATGATCTGAGGGTGTGCTGGTGCCGATATTTATCAAAGACTTTGTGCGCAGTATGGAGAAAGTGTTTTTTCCATGAAGAAGTGTGTATAAATGGATAGAGAAGTTCATGGAAGGTCATAGAAGTATCCCCTATAAAGAAGGAGCCAGACACCCATCCATGTCCATAGCTGATGACAACATTGAGTATGCATGTGAAATAGGTGAGTTACAGTGGATTATGTGACAAATCATTTGTAAATCATCCGTGGCTCTGCCTATGAAATAATTGATGACAAATTTGGGTTTTGAAAAGTTTGTGTGAGATGGGTACCTAAACAAGTCATGGAAGAGCATAAAAAGAAGTGCTTGGACATTTGCAAACAAAATTTGGTCTGACACTTGAAGGAAGGTAAAAGTTTCTTAAAAACAAATCATCAGAGGTGGGGCTTGATGGCAGATAGGGTAGAGGTGCAGTGAAGTTGTGGACACCAATATCACAGAATACCAGGCGAAGTGGGTTCAGGGCGGAGCTCCAAAGCTCTGAACCACATAGGTAGGAATATTTAAAAAGTTTGAAGGCTTATAGCTAGTGGAACTTGTAGCAGAAGTAAGAAATCACATACTTTTGAATCTGCCGGGCTCGTCAGCCTGAAGCCGACAACTTGGGTGAGACCAAATGGCAAGACCAAGAAGGGGAGCAGACCAACCACGGAAGAATGCCGTGGGAACCTTGGTGCAAAGGTGGACACTACACTTTGTCAGTTTTGCTTTGTTCTGATTTTCTTTTTTTGGCATCTGTTCATTGGCCACCCATTGTTTGCACACCTCTATTCTGGTGACTAGAATGGGTGCCTGAGCAAGTGGACAACCCACACCCCCACCACTGGTGGGTTCTTCTGCCACACATGTGCACAGATACTCTCAGCTCAAGAGCCAGCCCAGAACTGTTATTTAATAGGGAAAGGGTCAGAAAAACGGGTGTGAAGAGAGAGTTTAAAAAAAAAAACAGGCCAAAAAATAAATTAAATCCTAAGGTACAGTATAACAACCAACAGTGGTATCTTGAAATCTATCAGGCAGTTTTGAAGGCAAGAAGCTCAAAGAGGACATTAAAGTCATACTCATATTAGGCTACAGATTTTTTTTTGTTGTTGTTTCTTGTTTCCCTCCCCTCCCTTTTCTGCAATTATAGACTACAGTATCCATTCTAGTTTTACTGTTGTTGTTTTGGTGTTTTGTTTTGTTTTTTTCTGTTGCTGTTTTATGCTCCTCATTTAACATTTTGGGAACTCTTTCTCTCCCTATATTACCTAAAAAGAGACAGCAACTGCTGCCATATAGTCAAGCTAAAATCACACTTTATAAAACACCAAAATCCAGGCAAGAATCAATACCAACTGCGCCAGGGAGACAGAAAACACCTGTGAAAGTTACTCTGAGTTAAGCAATAAGAAGAGTGAAAAGGGAAGCCCACATCCTAATCACATATACCTGGAGGCAATCAGGAAGCATAAAAGAATACCAAAACACAAACTCAATTAAGTATTAAAGCCACAGATAAACACTAAACATGTCCAAGAAGCAAAAGCAGATGACCATATCAGCACATGTCCAGAAACAAGATAAAATGTCCAAGACAAATGACCTAGAGGTAGACCAGCACTCCATTTAGGAAGGACGGAAGGCCTTAGAAATGCCCGAGAAGAAATTCAGAAAAATGATTATAAAATGTTTCAAAACACTTTACAATGGAGTTGAGAAAAACAAGGAAAAAGTCAGGAGAGCACTTTAGGAACAATCAAATAAGATAGATACAGCATTGGAAACAATTCAAAACCTGCTGAAAAAGGTCCAAATGATCCATAATAGAATATCAGAAATAAACAATACACTTATAGGGCAAAGGAGTGGATTAGAAGAGATGGAAGGCAGAACTAGTGAGCTGGAAGACGTGTCTCTCAATATCACTAAGATAGAAGAGCAAACAGAAAAAAAGGATAAAAAAAATCTGAAGGTCTAAGATTCATGTTGGACAATATGAAGAGGAATAACTTAAGCATTATCCGTATTCTAGAACAGGAAGAATCACACAAGTCCACAGAGGAAATAGTTCAAGAACTGCTGGAAAAAAATTTCTCTAACATCCTAAAAAGTGGAAAGATAAACATTCAAGAAGCACAATGAAACCCAGGAAGGATAGACCCCAAAAGAAAATCACCAGGACATATCATAATCAAGCTCTCCAATATCAAAGATAAGGAGAGAATCCTGAAAGCAGCTAGGGAAAAGAGGGGTGTTACATACAAAGGCATGCAAGTCTGATTAAGATCGGATCTCTCAGCAGAAACCATGCAAGCAAGAAGGCAATGGATATATATATATATATAAAACCCTAATAGGAAAAAAACTGTCAAACAACAATCCCTAATCCAGCAAATCTAACAATCAAATAAGATGATGTAATTAAAGCATTACAAGATAAACATAAGCTAAGGGATTTTGCCAAAGCCAACACTGTGCTAAAACATTCTAAAGGGAGTTCTGTGGACTGCGAACCAACAAGAACAGACAACAACCAGAGATAGACATACGTGGCAGCACCTCCCAGAACTAAGGCGTCAGAAGGAAGAGTTGAGAACAGACTAAATCTATAAGAACTAACTCAGAGAATCTGGGAGGTTAGTCTATGATCAAAATAAATACCATGTAAAAGAAGGTAAACACATAGGAACAGAGATCCAGATGGTGAGAAGGTCAGGCAGGTTACAGGATAAAACAGACTGCACTAAATGGAGGGAAAAGTTAATGAACAATAAGGTAACCTCAAAGAAAATTAACATTTCACAGCATACCAAGAAAAGGAAAATCCAATAAGAACAAGGAAACATGAAAACAATGAGGAAACTCACAAGAAAAAACACACAAAAAATGAACTCATCAAAGGAAGGCACACAGAATAAAGAAAGCAGCAGCACCACACGGAAAACAAACATAATGGCAGCAATTAATCCATACCTATCGATAATAACCACCACTTGTTTGTCAGTTTGTCATACTGTGGTGGCTTGTGAGATGCTGTGATTCTGAAAGCTATGAACAACACTTAATTGTGCTCATGAGCAATCTGTACATGGACCAAGAGGCAGTTGTTCTAACAGAACCTGGGAACATTGAATGGTTTAAAATTAAGAAAGGTATGCAACAGGGTTGTAATCTTTCACCATACTTATTCAACCTGTATGCTAAGCAAATAATCTGAGAAGCTGGGTTATATGAAGAAAAATGGGGCATCAGGATTGGAGGAGGACTCATTAACAACCTATGACATGCAGACAATACAACCTTGCTTGCTCAAAGTGAAGAAGACTTAAAATATTTACTGATGAAGATCAAAGAGCACATCCTTTGGTATGGATTACATCTCAATGTAAAGAAAACAAAAATCCTCACCACTGGACCAATAAACAACATTCTTATTAATCAATGGAGAAAAGATTGAAGTTGTCAAGGACTTCATTCTTCTTGGATCAACTATCAACACTCATGGAAGCAGCAGTCAAGAAATCAAACGAGGTATTGCATTAGGCAAATCTGCTGCACAAGAACTTTTTAAAGTGTTGAAGAGCAAAGATGTCAGCTTAAAGACTAAGGTGTGCTTGACCCAAGCCATGGAATTTTCAATAACCTCATATGCATGAGAAAGCTGGACAGTGAATAAGGCAGACTGTAGAAGAATTGATGCATTTGAGTTATGGTGTTGGAGGAGAATATTGAAGGTGCCATGGGCTGCCAAAAGAACCAACAGATCTTTGTTGGAAGAAGTGCAGCCAGAGTGCTCCTTGGAGGCTAGGATGGCCAAACTTCATCTCTCATACTTCTGTCATATTGTCAGGAGGGACTAGTCGCTGGAGGAGGACATCATGTTTGTTAAGGTGGAGTGTCAGAGGAAAAGAGGAAGACCCCTAACGAGAAGGAATGGTCAAGTAGTAACATCGATGGACTCAAGCATGGCAACAGTAGTAGGTTGGCCCAGGATTGGGCAGTGTTTTGTTCTGCTTTTCATAAGGTCTCAATGAGTTGGAACCAACTCATTGGAACCTAACAACAAAACAACAACAACATTGATAATTACACTGAATTTAAATGGATTAAATGCACCAGTTAAGAGACAGAGGGTGGCAGAATGGATAAGAAAACAAAATCCTTCAGTATGCTGCTTGTAAGAGACACATTTTACACACAGAGACAAAAACAGATTAAAATTCCAAGGATGGGAAAAAGTATACCAAGCTAATTGCAATAAAAAATGAACAGGAGTTACAGTACTAATCTCTGATAAAATAAACTAAGGCAAAATCCAATATAATAGACAAAGATGGACATTATCTCATGATTAAAGGGACAGTTGAACAAGATGACATAACCATAATAAATATCTATGTTCCCAATGAAAGAGCTCCAAAATATGTAAAGCAAACTAATAGATTTGAAGAAAGAAATAGACGAATCTATAATAATTATGGGTAGTTTTAATACACTGCTTTCAAAAAAATGGATAGAACAACCAGAAAGAAACTTGACAAAGACACAGAAGAACTAAACATCACAATCAGCCAAATGGACCTCATAGATGTGTATAGAGCATTAGATCCAACAACAGCACAATACACATTCTTTTCCAGAGTACGTGAAACATTCTCCAGAATAGGTCATATATTAAGCCACAAAACAAACCTCCATAAATTTACAAATATCAAAATACTACAAAACATCTTTTCAGACCACAATGCTATCAAATTAAAAAACAATATGAAGACCAAGGAAATAAAGTCAAGTACATGAAAACTGAATAACACCCTGATGAAAAGCGACTGGATAGTAGAAGAAATTAAAAGTAAACTCACAATGTTCCTAGAAACAAATGAGAACAAAAACACAATACACCAAAAATTTGGGGACATGGTGAAAGCGGTGCTGAAAGGACAATTCATTGCAACAAATGCACTCATCCAAAAAGAAGAAAGAACCAAAATTAACACATTAACACAGCATCTACAACAATTAGAAACAGACCAACAGAGGGAACCTACAGCCACCAAAAGAAAAGAAATAATAAAGATTAGAGGAGAAATAAATGAGATAGAAAACAGAAAAACTATTGAAAGAATCAACAGGACAAGAAGCTGGTTCTTGGAAAGGATTAACACAATTGACATACCATTGACAAACCTAACAAAACAAAAGAGAGAGAAGACACAAATAACACACATTAGAAACCATATGGGTGATATGACAATGGAACCAAAGGAAACCAAAAGGATAATAGCAGAGTACTATTAAAAGTTGTACTCCAACAAATTTGAAAGCTTAGAAGAGATGGATACATTTTTAGAAAAACACGAGTGAAGTTGAAAATCGGAATATATTCATAACAAAAGAAGAAATTGATCAGGTCTTCAAAAGACTCCTAACCAAAAAAAGTCCAGGCCTAGATGGCTTCACTGATGAGTTCCACAAAACATTTAGGGAAGAGCAGTCACCAATTCTACTCAAGTTATTCCAGAATATAGAGGAGGATGGAAAACTTCCTAATACATTTTATGAAGCAAGCATAACCTTCATACCAAAACCAAAGAAGGACATCACTAAGAAAGAAAATTATATACCAGTATCCCTCATGAACATCGATGCAAAAAACTCAACAAAATCCTAGCCAACAGAATCCAGCAGGACATCTAAAAGATAATATACCATGATCAAGTGGGATTCAAATCAGGGATGCAAGAATGGTTTAACATCAGAAAATCGATCAACGTAATCCACCATATGAATAAGAAAAAAGAGAAGAACCACATGATCATATAGATTGAAGCAGAAAAGGCATTTGACAAAATCCAACATCCATTCCTGATAAAAACACTCAACAAAGTAGGAATTGAAGGGAAATTCCTCAACATAA